>NC_090445.1:1176061676-1176361691 GCF_031143425.1 Pleurodeles waltl | reverse complement strand
GGGCACCCCCCCTGGGAGGTGCAGGTCAGGGGAGTGGTCACTCCCTTTTCCTTTGTCCAGTTTCACGCCAGAGCAGGGCTGGGGGATCCCTGAACCGGTGTAGACTGGCTTATGCAGAGATGGGCACCATCTGTGCCCATCAAAGCATTTCCAGAGGCTGGGGGAGGCTACTCTTCCCCAGCCCTGACACCTTTTTCCAGAGGGAGAGGGTGTAACACCCTCTCTCTGAGGAAGTCCTTTGTTCTGCCTTCCTGGGCCAAGCCTGGCTGGACCCCAGGAGGGCAGAAACCTGTCTGAGGGGTTGGCAGCAGCAGCAGCTGCAGTGAAACCCCGGGAAAGGCAGTTTGGCAGTACCCGGGTCTGTGCTAGAGACTCAGGGGATCATGGAATTGTCTCCCCAATGCCAGAGGCATTGGGGTGACAATTCCATGATCTTAGACATGTTATTTGGCCATGTTCGGAGTTACCATTGTGACGCTATACATAGGTAGTGACCTATGTATAGTGCACATGTGAAATGGTGTCCCCGCACTCACAAAGTCCGGGGAGTTTGCCCTGAACGATGTGGGGGCACCTTGGCTAGTGCCAGGGTGCCCACACACTAAGTAACTTAGCACCCAACCTTCACCAGGTGAAGGTTAGACATATAGGTGACTTATAAGTTACTTAATTGCAGTGGTAAATGGCTGTGAAATAACGTGGACGTTATTTCACTCAGGCTGCAGTGGCAGGCCTGTGTAAGAATTGTCAGAGCTCCCTATGGGTGGCAAAAGAAATGCTGCAGCCCATAGGGATCTCCTGGAACCCCAATATCCTGGGTACCTCAGTACCATATACTAGGGAATTATAAGGGTGTTCCAGTATGCCAATGTGAATTGGTGAAATTGGTCACTAGCCTGTTAGTGACAATTTAGAAAGCAGAGAGAGCATAACCACTGAGGTTCTGATTAGCAGAGCCTCAGTGAGACATGGCAGGGTCCCAGTGACACATACACTAAAACAACATATATACAGTGAAATATGGGGGTAACATGCCAGGCAAGATGGTACTTTCCTACAGGTGTGGGCCTAGCTTTGTGCATCAATGATTAAAGGCCCAGAACCTGCCCCTAGCCGGAATAAGAGTAAGTAGGCTCTGGCAGTGGACTCTCTGCTTGCATGACCATCCTAATGTCGTAGATATCTGTAGTACCTCAGAGCCATCACTCCCAAGGCCCGCACCTCAAAAGGTGGTTAACAAAAGGACAGGTGAGCCACATTATGTAAGTCATATTGGTGGTCTCCAGGATATTTCAGCGGCCAAGCAAGTTATCGTAGGGGTAGGAAAGATAGACAGTTTGACAGACAATGGAACCGTCCACGCTTGAGTGCTCTGACCAGAGGAGATGGTGTACAGGTCCAGGGGCCACACTTGAGGGTGGGAACCATGCTCGGTGCTTTGGCCAGGATCTACCCTAGATGAAACAAGACACCTTGCCTGATAATTATGACCGTATGTAAAGTGCATCGATTTACTAATGTTTGTAATTGTCAAATACTTGCTTTGAATATTCGTTATGGTGAAGGCTTTGCCTAAACTGTTTATTGTTAATTGTTTTCTTTTTTAGCAAAAAGGATTGGTTCCAGCTGCGCCAAACCCAATAGCTACTTTAACACATCATAGGTTGTGTGTAGAAGTTAAAAGGAAAGACCTACTCACCTGCGCATGTGGATGGACTTTGGCTTGACATGCAAACATTAAAGAACTGTTGGGAAATGGCCAATGCTGGGACCCAGAATACTTTACGGATTGTACTTCTAGGCCCACCTCTTCTGCAACCTCCCGTTGGATTGTTTCCTCCAATGTCTCACCTATAATGGGTGTGTTAAAAAAAATGTGTAAACAAAAGCCAGGTTAGGAGTAACCCTACAATAGTCATGTATAAAAAGGACTGTTAGGAACCCAGGCTCTAAGCGTGCTTGATAGAGAAAACCTTCTTTAAAAAATGTTTAGGTCCTGCATGGAATTGGTTGGTGTGATATACAAATACAACAATCTCGAAATTATACCATAATTGTGATAAAACCATGCCAAACTTTTATGATTTAAAAAAACATGGGTTGCTTGAGAAACAACTGATCTACACACAACACCCAGCTTACTTTTGGAATAATTGTTATGTCTCGTAATCCCCGCCCCCTGATACAGTCCCGTTAAAAAATTGTTGTCCAGAGATTTTCATTTTTGATACGTGTTTTTGGAGCATTATAGAAGTGATTTAGTTTGCGTAGATATTGCTGATCCTGGCCTAATTTTTCTGGATGACATTTAAAAAAATCACGGATGTGTTCAAGTGATGATGTAATATTTCAGGAACCATGAGAGCTATATACTTCATTTTGGTATCAAAATATAGGTTTGGAGGTCAAATAGTCTTATAGAGACAGAAAATAACTCCTCAGCGCAACTCATCATTTTCCAAAATAGCAGCTCTATAATGATGTGGTTTAACCATCATATTGGTAATTTATTTTAATATTATTTTAGTTTCAGGTTTTCTGTTGATTCAAATTCGTTAACATGAGTGAAGCAGGCGGTAGCAAAGGATCGTTACCTCCTGGCATAGTGTTGCTAACTACAAAGTCTGAGGAATCGTTCAACAAAGAAAAATGTGTCATATGCCAAACTAATCCAAAAGAAAAGCTAACATCAACTGCAGCTGGACAGAGGAGAGTTTGAGATGCTGCAGAAATATGGCAAGACGAAGTTCACAAAAGATTAAAACTGATGGCTGAAGAGGATCAAATATTTTATCATTGTAACATCAAGTGCTAAAAGTCGTATACAATGAAAAAAAAAAGCCAGTCAAAAAATTGTCATAAAATAGCAGAAACCGGTGAATCACAAAAAGAATCCAAGTCTTCTGAAAAAGCGATGACAACCAAACCCAATGCCCATTCGCTTAGAACAGTGGTTCCCAAACTGTTCGCCGCGGCACCCTGGTGCGCCGTTAAAAGTTGCCAGGGGCGCCACGCACATTTTGGAAACATGATATGAACATTTTAAAAAAGATTTATGCGTGCAGTTTATAAATGACCTGTTTATGACAAGCTAAAAGTATTTTGCGCCGAGTAACTCTTTAGCATTTTATGTGGGGGAGTTACATAAGCCCCACCTGTCAAGGTCTTGCCCTCTGCAGCATGTTTTCACCAAACGTGATTACGTCATTGCCAGCCGGTCGGAAATTCAGAAGAGAGCACTGGAATGTTATTGCTCCCGTGGGATCCTCTTGAAGTGCGCACATCGGACGTGTTCCTTGTTGAATTTACAATAATCAGGTAATTATAATTATTATTAGTAGGATTTCTAATCTAGGGTGAGAGAGAGGGCACGGCAGGACCGGAGATCACAGGAATGTGCAGGAAATTCTCCTAAGCAGCGCCGATATAGTAATTACAGTATTATTATTAATAACTAATGTTCTGTTTTTAAAACAGATAGATATTTCCAGGGGCGAGCACGAGGCCCCTGTGTAGTTTCCGGACAGGAGAAAACTGCTAACAGCTTGATTCAGCACACACACAGAAGTTGAGTTTGTTTATTTAGGTTAGAAGACATTATTAGAATTATTAGTTCCTTGTTGATGACAAGTCCAGGGGAATTTCTGCTTTGTGAAAGATTAACCTTCCACCCTTTTCTTATTATTAAGCACACCTTTCCTTTTTTCCCCATTTGTGTTTACTAAATGCTAGTAAATTGTTAAAAATAAATTATAGGACCACAGTACTCCCTCACCTGCATGCCCAAATCAGATTACTTACTGAGTCTTACTGTCAGGGGAAGGCAATTTTCGTTGGGTTGCCAGAAAAACGGCTATGGGAGGTACAGACCAAGTTGAACTTGGAAAGCACAGTTATCAAAAGCTGAAGCCTTTGAAATAATTTAAGGCAGCGGTGCCTCCTAAATTCTCAAGAAACTGCAGAGTGGGAGTGTGAACGGCAGTGCTTAATTTGTAAATAAAAACGTGCCGGTGCCCAAAGTCCTCCTTTTAAACATGTGGCTGCTGCAATTAAATGTGCGAAAATGTAATACTGAGGCAGTGTAATACTGAAGCCATCTCAGGCCTCTTCAATGATTTTAAAGCCACTCCCTGCCCCTTCAGCTCACTCTTGCAGCTTTTTGTTTTCTACCATTGTGACACTATTTCATTTTTCTCTTCCTTGCTTAGACCTTAACCACTAGGCCAGAGGTGACCCCTTACTATGCAGGGTCCAGACTTAGCTGTGACATTCAGCCCATAGATTTTGAGGGGAAGAAAAGACTTCAATGTTCCATCACTAGTAATGTTAGACAGTCAAAACACTAGAAATTGAACAGACACACAGTCATGTGATGCTAGGATTTGAACCTTCCACCTACTGACTGACCAAGAGCTTTACCATTAGGCATGAAGTGTCCATTGTCTGCTGTCCATTAAAAGTTAAGTATAGCATTTGCGCCAAACATCTTGCTAGATTCACAGCTTTAAATCATTACATGGAGTGACCAATGCAATAACTGTTTCTCTCTCTCTCTTCCAACCGAAAGAGAGAGAGAAAGAGAAAGAGAGAGAGAAAGAGAGTGTGTGTGTGTGTGTGAGAGAGACAGGACCACGTGGTGAACCTCCAGGCCCCTGTGGTCCTAGCTGGCTCCCCACTTCCTGCAGGAGCAGGTATTGCTGCCGCAAGCAGGGAGCTGTTTTAAAAAGCAGCTCCCTGCTTGCCAGAGCAAGCATATTTGCATGCAGGGAAACATATAAAAACTCCGCTTTCTGCACAAGAGCGCTGTTTGACAACTCTCACTTGCAGAAAGTGGACTGTTTGCTCTGACTTGGCGGGAGCTGTCTAAGCTTCCGCCAAGTCAGAGCAAACAGCTATGTCCCGGGGGTGGGCTTCCTGGGACATTGCAGGAGCCAGCCCTGGGGGACGGTGGTCCCCAGGGCCATTACTGGCTTCCCAAATGGGGCCGCGCAGCCCTCTCCAATGTTCTATTTTTCCTGGGAGGTGGTGGTTCCTGGACCTCAGGGGTCCGCCACGGACCTCCTTCATTCTTTTATTGTAGCCAGGATGGGGGCACGTGAACCCCCTCCTTTATTTTAACATGCCCCAGGGACGTGGCCCACCGAGGGGCTTTTTCCAAAAATAGCGCAAGACCCTGCGCTTCATTGCAAATTTGCAGCAAAAATGTTCATAAAAAAGTTCCCAGCACTAGAGCTAAGGGGTCAAACACCTCTTATTTTTTCAAATTTTTTGTGGGACTCACCTGAAGCAGAGTCCCGAGATGGCTGCCAACACTTCCTGGTTTGAAGTGTTGGCAGACAATGGGAACTCTGCAGATCTCTGCACAAGCCTGTCATTATTCGCAAAGTTGTTGCGACCTCAGATGTACAAGCTTGGATTTATTTTAATTTCTCAACAACTACTGAACAGATTTATACCAAATATCCAAAAGCATAACCTGCGTATCGAAACCTACCTTTCTGCTAAAGTTGGTGTAATTCCGTCCAGCGATTCGGGATGCACACTTGTTCAAAACTCGCATGGGAATTAACATGGGAAGTGTAAATATTTTGACTCCTCCCTCCCCTTTTTCTCAGCTCTTGCTAGACGGATCACCCCCCCATCTCGTATTGGACAGGGCTGTGTATTTGCCCATTATTGTTTTTGCTTTTTATTAATGTAGTGGATGACACTTTACAGGCTCTGTTGGCTGATGCTCCTAGCACCGCTGGTCATTCTATAACGGCACTATTATATGCTGATGACACTGTGCTGCTGTCTAGGGCCCCAGTCGGCCTCCAGAAGTTGATTAATGCATTTGTAGAGTTCCTGGCAACTAAAAAATCGTAATTAATACATCTAAAACCTATTCTATGATTTGTGGTGCTAACCTAAAAATGTAGATCGTTTTATCTTGGCAATTCCTCTATTTCTAATACAAATTCCTTTTGTTATTTAAAAATTGTATTGACTGGTAATGGTAGGTGGGAACAGCAGATGCACAACGCTAAATTCAAGAGGAGCAGATGCAGCCATGAGTTGTTTAGGTTTTCAAATAAACTCGGTACACGCCTGGTTAAGGAAATGGTCAAGATCTATAAGGCTAAAGGAGTGTCCAGCGCCACATTTGGGGCTGGTTTGTGGGGACGGTTTGTGTGGACATACTCACTGTTACCCTCTCCAAGTTGAGGAAAAACATTTTTTTATGCTTACCCACCTCAGAATCATCTATGATAGTCCATAAGGAGGTGGGTAGGCAGTACATAGAGGGTTTGCTTTTTTTTAAAACCCCTGTTACTTTGGCATTCTATATGGGTGACAGAAGAGACACATTTTCCAAAATTGATTATTCAAGATTGTTTAGCACTGGATCATGCCTCCTCTAACCCTTATTTGTTGTATTTAAATACAACTTTTAGTTTAATTTTTAACATGACTATATGGCATGACCCAGTTAAAGTTATATCCCTGACCAAGAGCCATGTCAAAGAAACTTTTCTTAAATTTAGGTCTGATTTTAGATAGGGTAATGAGGTAAATAAATTTACGGATGCCTTTTATATGTCCCATTACTCAATGGAGTGTTGCCAATATTATTTAACCTGTGTCAACTATATTCAGCATCGTTATGTGTTGTCAAGATTTAGGTTTGGCTCAGTTCACCATTTGGTTGCATTTCCATAAATGAAGAGCCGCTCTCCGGATATGTTGCATGCCCCTTTGACTGAACGTCTAAACAATGTACTATCCACTTTATGCTCTTTTGTGGCTGTTAGGTGGTTTTATCTGATGCCGCGTTTTCTTAAGCACAACATCAGGGAGTGTAAAACAGCATTGGACTTCCTATATGAAGCTGGGGATCATCCAGTGTGTTTTAATGTAGCCCTTTACATACTGAATGCTGTGTGTCAACAGAAATGTATTATGTGCTAAGGGGTGTCTACATGGGATGATTTTTGCTTCTATGTGATGTTTGACTCTCTTAAATTTTTGTCTGTATTTTTGTATTTTATTTGGTTTTATGCTGTGTACTTTGCACTTTTATGGATGTTTATAAACTTGCTTAAATAAAGGTTTTGAAATGGCCCCCTCCCATCCAAAACTTCCCATGTGCAACAAGAATCACAGGCACACTTTATTTTGGAAACGTTTGTAAAGAATCGTCAAACTACACCAAAATACTTTTTCTAAGGAAACATTGTCCGAACTACAATTACAGTCCACACACACATATATATATCTACACACACACACACACACACACGTTTATTTATTAATTTATTACAGAGTGGTATTAGTTAGGATTCCCAGAGATAGGACCTATTGATTTTTTTCAAAGTGGATGATGAGCAAAGGTTCATGGTGATAAGTTAAGGGGTGCAAAGAATGAAGTTGGCTCCCAAAACACGTTTTTCTACTTATGAATTTCCATAGTCTTTTTAGACAGAAGTAGCAGCAAAATGGCTTAAAAGATTTTCATGAAATTTGGTAGAAATATTATTCTACGGTAAGGGTCCTTTTTGTTATTTAAACTAAATGAGTTCAGTAGTTTTTAAGTAATAAGGAAAATAAATAGTGATATATAATGGTCTGTACTATACCACGCTACATAATGATGACAAAACACAATCCTATTGGTTAATGAAAGTCCTTACAAAATTAAAAAGGCAGCCAAACTTTTCAGACAACACTTTGCCTTTGGTCTGTGGTTTACAGTAAAAGATTGAGTATTACTGTTGTTTTAATCTTCGAGGGCAAATAGGGCAGTTTAGCTAACTGTGGAGCGGTAGGGAAAAGTAGTTTTATTGATTTATAATTTAAAAAAAAAGTTTATGCAGTACTCTACCACTGAAGCCTATTCCGAACACCAAAATATCATAGACTGGTGGTTAATGCTTTCATTGGCTGTAGAGGAAACAATTACAAGCATGCAGCAATCACTGTTGAAAATCAAAGACTGGTGGTTAAAGATTTCAAAGGTTGTAGAGGAAACAAGCATTACATGAACGCAATAGTTGTCAGCAATCTGAAGGATGTCATCAAAAACCTGAACTGACTGTCTCCATGCTGCAATGAGATCTGAAACCAAGCTAATATGTATACATATGTGAATTAACACACTAATCAGAGACATGTAAACTTTCTGAGGAGTGACTGTTTTACAGTCGGGGAAGGCACCTTGTAGATGGGATATTTTAGAAGTACTGCAAATGCATCTCCAGAAATCATCTACTTGATTAGTGATTGGGTGATATTGTCTCAGTAGTCTAAGTATAAACAGAAGAGTGGCTGGGTGCCTAAGAGTACTCAGATGTTTTAACTGGTGGCTTGTAGAACAAGTATTGGTAAAGTCAATGCATCTTGTTTATGAGACTTAGAGGTTTTGCCAACGTTTTTGGACATGTTGTAGAGCACTGCAGCTACTGTGTAGCCTTTCTATAAAAAGAATGATGAATAATGAGGCTGCCACATAACTTTGTAGGTGCTAATGCGTTCAACACACATGGAGATGCCCACAAGAAGACACAGACCAGGTATTTTTTACTTAATGATCCAAGATAAATCCCTAAATTGAAAAACACTTTTTAAAAATGTAGCACAAAAGTTATTTTAAAACGGATGAGCGAGTTAGTATGAAGCAAAAGGTGGGTGGGTGCTGGGGATAACAAAACTGAGCGGGCAGATAAAAAACAACACAGCAGGCGAGGGGCGATAAATGAGCAAGATAACACTGGGCAAAGGGGGAATCATACAGAAGAAAGAGAGTAAAATGGTGTGTGGGCGGGAGAGAAGCACATAGGCAAGGGAGAGCAACACGAGGGCAGGTGGGATAGAGAACCGTGTGCACAAAAAAGCAACATAGAGCTGGCGGGCTCAAAAAATCTACTCAACCACTTGCTATGGCGAGTGATTTTTTATGAGGTCGAGCTATTTTTAGAACCTACTCGCCCCTTCTGGTGGGTGGACAAAGAACAGGTGTTCTGTTCAGACACTAACTGAATTAGCAATTAAGATGCCTTTAAATCCTATTCGTGTCACATCTGCTCTGTGTTCAGAGACAGAGGTCAAAAGTCAGTTTGTCTTCTTGCAATGCAAATACTTTTCCTTGTGACTGCAGAGTTCCAGGATTTTGTAAGGTGAACTGTCTTACCTGGGTGAAATGAAAGGCTGTGGGTGTCAGGTCTTTCCTAACACACACGATTTATATAACTAAGTCAACTTAAACATTTCAGCTGTCAAAGACCATTTTTTGTACTTGTGTGAAAAAAAAATATTTTAATAGGATGAAAAATAGTCAGAACACTTTACTTGGTAATGTGCAAATGATTATTGTTAATACACTATATCGTTTTATCACTAAAGCTGCAAGTTAGTGGGAAGGTTTTTGGACATGTCTTGGAAATGTAATGTCTTTAAATGACAGTGTACTACCACATCATGCTTTAGCAATATACTTATGAAAAGTGAGTGTTTCAACATAAACTGAGAAATACCCCTGCCCTGATGACAAAACTATTAGTAAACTAAGGGGCAAGTCATGCATAGATCATGTGTACCCTATATGTCGGCTAGATTTATTACACATGGAGCAAACTTTTAGTGTATTTAATCAAACAAAAGGGTTTTTAAGAGCAGAAATGCTGAATTCACATTTTGGAAGGTGCACTCATATGTGAGAATGAAGAAAAAGGCCACTGTAAAATACAATATTTGCAAAGGATCAAACAATTTGAGACCTGTTTCCGGGTCAAGTACATTACAGTTAGGTCGAGTAGATTGTTCAAGCTACTCGACCTACAGGTCTAGTAACATTTTTAGGATTTTTCAGGCCTGGCTTGGTAGATAAACACATGAGAGAGTCAGCTGGAAAACACATTACCTCTCACATATATTAGGCAGTATTTGTTTGCTAGGTAGTGGGCAGAACTTCAAAACGTTTGACCTACTGCATCCACATGTTGGATTATCTGAGTTTTTGTTGTAAGGGATCTGGATAAACCTGCTAAGGGATATGCTGGACAGGTTTAATTTTCAATCAATGACTGGTTTACATTCAAACTTAGGGTCCATTTTAGTTGTCAATGCCTTGTGCACTTTCAATTAAAGAATTATCTGCTCATGTTTAGGCGCCCAGGCTGTTCTGAGGTCTACTGTGCATGAGGGAGTTTGGTGTACGTTCTCCCTTGTACCAGCTATTCTGTAGTTTCCTCAGCCAGACACGTCCATCACCTCGCATTTTTTACACAATGCTATAGTTGGGGCTTTGCCTGAGGGTACGATATGTTTCATCTGTCATCTGTCTATTTGAAGTAGGACAACCTTTTCTGTGGTACTGCGATTCTTCCATGTGTAGAATGGTCTTGGAAGACAGGTTGACATTCAGATAAAGAAACTAAATAGTACAAGCATTTGCAAAGCCAACGGGTCTCCCTTTTGGGAACTACGGGATTGACAAACTGTTTTAGCCATGCTGCACACCATATCTGAGACTGTGCAGCATGAATATCAAACGGGAAAATGTGTCTTTTTGGCTGAAAGCATCATTTTGTAGCTGTGTGACCCGACAGAATGAAACAGTCTTTTTTTTCTTTTTGTTAACCAATCAGAGTTGGATCGGTTAAAAAAAAAAATGATTAACACAAGCAGGTGGTGGGAAATTTGCAGGTGCGGGACACAACGCAGAGACCGTAATCAAAGATAGGTGGGGGAGAAACAGAACGGAGAGGAGAAGTAACACAGAGAGTAGGCAAAAGCAACACATTGGTGCGCTGGACCAGCAACACAGAGGGCACCAATGTAGCGGGACGTAACTCAGAGGAAATGTGGAGGAAAGCAAACAGAGAGAGAGCAATGTAGGGATGGTGGAAGCGGACGATAAAGAGACTAGAAATAATTTATTAGAGTCACTGAGCCAGAACCACTGCCACAAACCAACAGGTAAATAGTCTCTAGTGTGTGTAAGTGGCACAGGTCAAATGTCTGTGTACGTGTGTGTATATCTATTAGCGTATATGCATGTGCGCGCGAGTGTATGTGTATGTGTGTGTGTGAGAGAGAGAGAGATGGACGGCATTTGTTTGTGCCTATATGAGTGCAGATTGGTATGATGTTATGTCCCTGTGTATTTTTGTGGACTGTGGTCAGGGGGATTCCCTCTAGCTAATGGGGCCAATACATAACATATTGTGGGCACTTTTCTAGAAGCATGAAGGTTATCCGTTCAAGTATTAGCCCATCAGGTATTGATTGTGGGCATTCTTGGTTACCTGCTGGCTGTCCCCAAGGTAACAGTGACATATCAACGACATAGCGTAGGCCCAATTGGCGACAAGAATGCTTCTCCCCAACATCACTGTGGCCAATCAGCGACTAATTTCTGTGTATTTATGCAATATCTTGGCTATCCTTACATAACATCATCCTATTCTTGACCTATTGTGGCCATTCGTGACATAAGAGTAGTGAATAATGTGATATACGATGGCCTTCCCTGGAAAGAAATGGACATAAATGTACATGAAAGGCAGGTGTGACGATAGTACATTGAGTGGAAAAAAACATGCTGATGCTGCAAATTAAAATGCATGTACTAAAAAATAATGCCTTCGTGACGACAATGACAAGATTCTTTTTCAATAAAATCAGCATATTTGTCCAAATTCAAAACGTTTTATTTAACTGTGAAATGTCTGTATTTGTAGAAACCTACAAAAGGATTGCTTTTCTGAAACACGAATAAGGCTAATTGCTGATTTTGGCCAGTTGGTAACAGATCTGTATCTTGGTTGTTCCATGAAATGTGTAGAGAGATTGCATTTTATATATTGATAACGTTTTGTAAAAATTATAATTACTGTAGTCTTTGACCTGAGAATGTACGTTTGGTATCATCTGTCTGCTGTTCTACTGCTCTGAGCTCTGTGTTACTAAACAGTAGCATTAATGGTGGAGCCTATAAATTGTGCTGAGCTCTACTGTGATAAGACAGGTTTAAGAAAATGTATGTTTTTTATAAGGGGGAGGATCTGACACAGTGCTGTGCTCACCTGTTGCGCACTTTGGCACTGCCAGGTGTGCCAGCTTGAATGGGCCATTTCTGGACCGTTGTATTTGGTCCAGTGGCCAACAACCCATTTTCAAGCAGGCCTATCTACCAGGGCCAGAGTGCCTGACTGGGTTGCCCAAAATTGCCTACAAACGCTTTGCACCTTCTGTAATGGGGAACAATTTAAGAATTAGAGAAGATTGAATCATTTTGCCAGCTGCACCCAAGAGACAAATTGCTACAAGCTCTGCATTGGACTGGTACCAGTGAATGGCAAGTTTAGAGAGGCAGGAATTGACCCCAATTGGAGACATCCTATTACAAGTCTAATCACATAAATGAATATCTCACTTATATAAAGCACTAGATACAGGTCCCATGCCAGATAAACATAAACACATGGCAAGATGGGTGGAAGGTCTCGAAAATAATTTAGATGCGTCAGATGCCATCTGTTCCAGAGCTGTAAAACTATTGATATGCACCAAATACAGGCAACGCGCTTACAGCATTGTAACACAATTATATTTAACCCGGTTAGACTTTAAGTTATATTCGGATGATCTGACCTCTGCTGCAGAATATGCCAGATAAGGGATGAATAGTGCATGTTTGGTGACCTGTCTTCGGGTACACCTGTATTGGGCATCCTTATAAAGGAAATAATGGGCACTGATTTACCTCTTGATCTTACAGTCATCCTCCTTGGTCACCCATGAGAGGATAGCATATACCCCTATATGTGCCCCTTGACAAACTCATATTACACTATTTCCTTGCGGGAAGGCTAACAGTAGCCCAGTCTGGAAACAAATTCCCCACCTACATTGGGTGACCAAGGTCTGGCACATGCTTTTTTTCCCAAATCTTTTTATTGTAATTTTTGATGAACTACAGCACAGAGAAAGAATAAAAACCATTGCAATACATACTCGCATAGCTTTAGTATCTTTCTCCCCCACTTATGGCCCCTCACCGTATTTCATACGTCCTATCGGGGCTCTGATGTGACAAACCAGATTTTCAGTTGTCGGATGCAACTGCATAGGAGACGTCACAAATATTGCCTCTCTAACTATTCCAGGGTCCCCATATTTTGTCCCTATTCAATGGACTTCCTCAGCCTTCATAGACAATCCTATCAGCCAGCATACAACAGTTCATGTCTTTTTTTCCCACTCGGCTAGTTGTGGCACCTGTTCCACACCCCCATAATTTAGAAATGTTGCATTTTGCAATGGACAGTCCAAGCATTACCCACAGTTGCCTCATACATTCAAAAGACTCTATTTAGCCTTTGGGGTGAGGGAGGACCTACATACCTCATTCAGGCCTCCACCGCTGCTTCCAGAAGCCCTGTAGGCGAGACAATCCCACAGCATACGGTAGTAGGTGCCCACTCTGTTGCTACCTCATCTACAGTTGACCGTCATGGCTCTGCCCTTTTTTAACATTGTGGTCAGGGAGTAGCATGAGCGATGCAATAATTTGTAATTGCACAAGACGGAAGCCAGATCTAATGGTGACTTCTCTAGGGAAGGTCACAGCCTCTGCCCACTTGTCGTCTTCCAGTCCCCCCGGGTCATATGACCATCAAGGTCTTGCACAATAATGCTTTGGAGAAGCTATCATGGCAGTTAAGATGCACTGAAATGAAGGGACTTGGGAACCATTTAAGTCTTTTGTGAAGTGCCAAATGGCTGGTTGGAGAACATGTTCCTGATCTATTAAGAAAAGGGAGGATGCATAGAATGTTGAAGGAAAAGAATCATGAGCTGGGCCCGATAAATTTACCAAAACTAACCACAATCCATGCAAACATAAAGTATAACGATTTACCAAGAAATAATGGGAAAGTTAACAATGATATAAATGATTATGCAGACTACAGTTGGAAATTACCTGTGAGCCCAACTGGTCAAGAGGATAGGAATCTGTAGAGAATGAGAAGCATGTGTCCCACGAATGAAAGTACAGTTTTCCTTCTTTTTTCCTTACATGAAACTGAGATTTACCAATTTATGTCTCGCAATATCTGCCTTATAATGTTCCTGGCTGAAATATTTTTTCTTTATGTAAACTTTGTTTCACTTTGAATATTTACCTTTTATGAAAACCTCATGAATACACTGTTACAAAAATTTAAAATTTAGTTGGAAAGATATGGACGGAAAAAGGTAGTGAACGAAGATGCTTAAATAATAAATGTGACTAAAGACGCTAAAAACGTCATACAACAGAAAGCTGTTAGACCATGCACACTTGGCCTTTAATATGTGCAAGCTTTAAGTCAACTTTTTAGGGACACTACATTGCTCCTTCAGAAAGTCTAATATTTTTTAGGCAATTTATGTTAAAACTGTACTGCAGAGTGCAGTTGGCTCTGAGTTTTTTTCAAAAGGAATGTCACCACCAAGAACAATCCCACAGAAGATCTTGCTCCGCTGGGTCCAATTTGAGGGAGGCATGCATGCCATTCCACTTCATAGTTCATCGGCCACCACTGAGTTAACCACTGAAGTAACCAGATATTTGTCTTTCAGGCGTGTTTAAGCCAGAAAAGCTATTAGTCAAACTCTTTTTGCTATGAACAGGTGTGGCATTGCAGCATTAATTTAGTAAACATGACAGTATGGGTGTGTTTTAAGAAACATAATTTCCATAATTATTCAAGTACTTTTAGTGCTGTTTTCCCTCATTCCATACCAAGTTGAAAATGCCTGTGCAACAGTCAGAAATAAAAAAAGGTATCTCCAAAAAAATCCTGTCACTTTAAACATTCTGTACGGGCAGTACAATCAAGTGTTTCCTACTCATCGGGAGGAAAAGCACCATAACTTTTGGTTTACAAACTTTTCAAGCCCACTTTCTATACATTTGTTCAGACACTGCATAGTTGCAACGTCGTGCTTTACAAGCGAATGTGTAAATGAGTTCTGTAGAGGAAAGAGGGAAAGGACTAAGAATAACAGATTCACCTTGATGCCAACTTTTATTTCCTCCATTGGTCTGCTCTCTCATTACCAACTGGTTGAGAACCATCCTCAACAGTCCCAAAACTGAGGTGAGGCGGACAGAGCATGTTCCAGACCAAATTATGAGCAAATAGATTGTGCAGAACTTCCAGATCAAAGACTGTGGGAAGGTGCATGAAGAGAGCAATGATTACAGGAAAGTAGGTGTGTTAGCCCATATCACTGTTCTATAGATATCTACAAAGGAGATGGAGATTCTCAGAGGAGGGTCAACCCCTATTGTTTGGAATTTTGGATGTGCATGTGGCTTTGCACCCAGGCAACATTAGTGTTGGATATGAAAATGGTCTCTGATAACCTTAGGATAGTAATCCTCTCCACTTGGTAACATTCAGTTTCCTCAGTAGTGTGATCCTGGTTGAAAGGCTGGTAGAACTATTTCCTGGTCTAGATAAAAGGATGTCAAATCTTTAGGAATCAAGGATAATGGTACGGGCCTCACTGTAACTTTATTTTAGGGGAAATTACAAATTGATATTTTGAAAAGAGAGCTTAAATTTGTGTGGAGTGACTATGCGACTAGAAAGACTGTTCTGTGATATAAAGTCTGTGCCACAACATACCATACATTCAAATGACAGAAGGGTTCAAATGAAGAAGACCATCAAAATGTCTCCGAACTGCACAACTTTTTAAAAGGAAGATGCCACCAAGCATGTTCTAGAGGAGGATAGCTTGTCGATGTTTGCAGGATTCAACCAGAATTTCTGATAGATGTGTCCTGAAAATTAGAGCATAGTCTATGAAGGCCTGTAAAGGATTTACGTGCTTTAAAAAACCCAGGTGGTCATGTAATGCGCTGTGCTTCTTTAAGACCAAATCTGCTGTGACCACAATCAAAGGATCATCTCCAAGTAGTTTGAAATATTTAACTTTGCAGAGTCCTGTTAATGAGAAAAGCTGGCAAAGAAAAAAACACCAGTCTTGACGGAGATCGTAGCTTAGGGAATCCTTTCCTGTCTCATATGAGAGGCACCCAATTGGAAAGGACGAGAAAATAACATTTCCTTTTGTTTGAATATTTATTTGGCAAAGTTCACAATAAAAGGGTGATGTGATTATGCAGCAAATTCATTTTATATGTCACTGAACTGCTAGGTGAAAGACGTGTCAAATAAAACAGGTGAAACAATGATCACATCACGATACTCGTTGGCAATGAGAAAGGAGTTTTTGATAGAAAAGGAAATGTGTTGTAGATGATTCTCCTATTTCTATTAAGAAAATTCAGTCTTTGGGTGTTCGTAGTAGTCGTGCAATATGAATGGACAGTTAAAAATACAAATAGAATGAGTGAGGAAAAACATTTTATAGCACATTAAACAGACTTGACCATCTTTATCAGTTGCTGCAATAACCGTATTATTTAACAAGTAAATAAAATCAACATGTTTTTCAATATAGATCAGACCACTTCGTGTGTTTATGCTCATTCATTGTCTTACCAATGTCACAGAAGCCTGCTATAGCAGTGTACATCCCCTTGGGAAATGAATCCTGACGGGCGAGAAGGCAGTGATCTTCATTTGAGACAAGAGTGATGATCACGGGAGACATCTAAAAAGATCATAAAGAGTTTCCTCTAAGAGAATTTGTTTCTAAAGGGACATTATATTGATACAAAGTATATTGTGAAAAAAAATTATTAAAAGAGCCATTCGGTGAATTATGTCATAAAATAAAACCAGAGCCGACATTAAACAAACAAACATTGTAGAATGCCTATTGTTTTTAATTGTTAGAGAGGCAGAACTGAGGAAAGAGACATTTTTTTCTCTACTCTTTATGGCCATATCTAAAGCCAAACTTCCTTGATAGAACTATGTAGGAGCCATTCCCCAGATCCTTCCATTTTCACTTCCTGGAGAAATCATTTACAGTCGAATTTAGTGCTAATCACCTGCTTCCTGAAACCATGTCCGTCACCCAGGATATCCTACCCCATCCTGAATGGCACAGTTCTCGAAACAATGGGCCTCTGAAGTCATCTTGGGTAGGTGGATGGATAGGGCAGAGCTGTCCTCTAAAAAGTACATTTTCTTCAGATGTCAATTGCATTATTTTTTATGATGGTCCCTGTGGGTTTCCCTGGGCAACTTTGTGCCAGATTCCAAGGTCATTGAGAGGAAATTATGTAAGTAAATATGGTAAGCAAACATGAAATACTGCCAAAAACCTTATCATTCTGGTTGGCCTCCTCTACCATGAATGAGACACCACTTGACAGCAGAACATGCCCATTTAGCACTTCTGGGTATAGAGTGCTGGCTTGGCCAGATGGAAGCACTACAACTTTACAGACTAATCACTTACCATTTTTATGTCTTAGCTGAGCAGTGCATGCACTGTCGCTTGCAAGATGTTTTGTTTACTTAAAGGGTGTTCAGAGGACGTTCACTGCTTACCATTAGTTGGCTTCATTATAACTCTCAATTGCCTGCTTTTGATAAGTTGGTGCATGTGGCATTCACTTCCTCTTCTTGTATTTGGTCACCCATGGAGCACAGCCCAAAGACTTGTGTCCTTCCACTGCTCCGCCTATCGGCTGCAACTATTTTCTCTTTGTCTAAGCACTCAACTAGAATGCATGTCTCCTCCAGCAGTCTCCCACCTATATTTGTCCAGGCCCCCACCAACCTGCGGCCATCCATGTTGATTATCACTTTGAGTTGTTGTTTGCTCCCTTCCACTGTCCGTGTTGTTCCTTGCCCTCATCCACTCTCCTGCTTATTACTTGCCATTTCTCTTGTAATCCATATTGTTGCTTCTGGCACCCGCTCGCTATCTGTGTTGTTACTATTCCTCCCACCCCACCCAATGCTCCTGTTGTTGCGGTCGTGTTGTCGTTTGCGACGCCCACTCTCCATGGTATTGCTCTCACTCCACCTGCTGTGTGTTGTTGTTGCTCTCCCTCCCCCACCTACTGGCTATGCTGTTGTACATTTATCCATGTTATCAGCAAAGTGCAGAAAAACAAAGCTAGTTTATGCATTAGCAAAAAGCAGTCAGTTTCCACAAAACACTTGCACACGCTATCTTCACAATCAATAATAAAAATAATGCACTAGTGCGTTGTAAGGTAAAATAAAATGTATTTACATAGAATAATCCTTCTGCCTATCCTGAAAACACAATCCAAAGTACTGCAATGTTAAAAATTAAAACACTGCTGTAATGAAACATGAGATGCACTAATCTATGAAACAAACAGCTGTGAATTTGCAATGCGTACGGGGAGCCCAGAGTGACATTAGTACAGGCACACAGATTTGCAGAGTGCATTTACATTAGAATAGTAACGAGCCAACAGCCGCCATGAGCGCGAAGGAGACACACAGAAGGAAACAGAAGATCGCTCACAGTAAAACCTATCAGCAAAAGTGCAATTATCCACGTTACCGGCAAAAGGACAATTATCCATGTTACTTGCAAAAGTGCAATTATCCACGTTACCAGCAAAAGTGCAATTATTCATGTAACAGGGTCGATGTCATGCAAAGCGCACAACTACTGCCCAGTGAGATCGCACTGCATAGGAAATTAAAAGAAAAAGTAATCCAGAAACCATACAGAAAACATTGAGCCTCATATATTTCAGTAGATGGCCCGTGCGCTCGAGGAGGACTAAACACCAGAAAAGGCATGATGTATGCATGCCTTTCACTAATTAAATCAAGCAAATTTTAAAAGGCAAGCCCACGAACCAACCAAACTCATGGGCATGACATGAGAGATTACAACAGGGACAGAGCGCTTTGGGCGCTTGACCCTAAAAAGTGCTACAATGTGGCCAGTGCTGGCCATGCCAAAGCGCTTTTCTGCCCACACACTGACCATCAATCATTGTTGGCCCCAAACGGTCTTTCTCCGTGGTGCTGCCCAATCCTACATGCAATAAAAAATACTATATGATGTGGTCAATGCTGCCCATATAATTTCTCTTTTTTTTCAAGTTGTCTATGTTTTTAGTCATGCTGTACACAGTGCGGCTAGACAACATGGTTACTGACAAAGCAAACAGCTCTCAGAGATGAGACCTATTGGCTTTGCCAAGTTTTTTTAAGCTATGCTGCACGGCAGTCGCACTGCTGTATAACATGGCTAAACATTGACAAAGTCAATATCTCACATCTCACAGGTGAGACCTACTGGCTTTGCCAATGATTGTTCCATCTGGAGGGAGGAGTAGGAATTAGCTGAAGAGACAAAAATCATGCAGTGTCGTGAAAGACCTAAGGATTTCTTCTTCAGGAGGTCAGGCTAGGATCTGTCTCTGTGTTTACCTGATGGTCTTGTACTTTTGCTGCAATAAAAAATAGAAGATCCAGGAAGAGAAAGGGATCTCCTTTTGAGCAGGAAGAAGAAACTGCACGTGACTACCTTCCTTCCCTTTCTCAACAACTAAAAGTTTTGATAAATAAATATTTTTCAGACATCAGGGCTGGACTAAGAACCAATAGCAGCCCTTGCAAAAATATTCTACTCAGCGCTGTTCCTTTCCTCTTTGCTCTCTCATTTCTCTCTTTCCTCTCTCCATAAAGCCCCCAGTGCCTGCTGTACACAAGTGAGAGCAGAAATCCACAACCCTAAAAACAGGCCTCCAAAGGCTCCAGCCCACTTGGAAAATGCTTGGTGAAAAAAACAGTAAGGACGAGCCTGGAAGTCATCAAGCAGATAGGCAAAATTTGATCAAGCCTCTTCCCTGTCATCCCCTTCTTCTGATTCTCTTGACCCTCATCCCGGTCTTCCACAGAGAGAGAGTTCAGAAAGCGAAAGAGAGTTTAGAAAAAAACCTGGATTCTGACCCTATGGGCAAGTATATAAAAAAAAAAACAATATGGAAATCCTACTAAAATGCATTAGTGAAACTTGGACCTCGCCTCTTCGTACACCAGTACACGTGTGCATCTTTTAGACACTTGAAAAGTCCCTGTCTATATAAACATCCCATGCATCTCTCTTTTAAGAAAAGGATATTGCATGAACTGTAGATTTTAACTCTACCTCAGTCCTATAATTCAAGTCCAGGCTCTCACCCACCCTACACCAGCAAGAGCAGAAGAATAAGTTACTTACCTTCAGTAACACTCTTTCTGTTGGATATGAACTCTAAATGCAAATCCCTCACCTACAGACGATCCCCAAGTGCCAAACAGGATCTACAGAATTCTTTCAGCAAGGCTCCTATACTCAACCAGGTGACACTATTTGGCCCTGTGGGGACTCCATACTACTCTGGAAGTGATGGGGGCAGAATCACATATAAGTGCCACCTCTGCACACTCATGTCAGTTTATTTCTTCTTCCGCACCAATGTACATGGACTGCAAAAGAAATTGTCTGAGACAGTGGACATAATGTTAGGAGTGCTGTGAGAAACCTGTGATTAGGTTGAGTATCCACAAGAAAAAGTGTTACAGAAGATAAGTAAATAGTTCTTCTGATGCATGCTTTTTTATTGTAGATTCACTACCTTTAGAATAGATATCATAGCAGTACCTCCCAAAGGTGGAGGATCTGTGGTGTTGTGAGGCTAAGCAGCCTTACAGTGGAATACACTCTCAAAAACTGTCTTAGGTCCAGTCAGGCTCGTTTGAACCACTCAAGCTCAACCCTGGATAGCTATGTCTTCAAGCAGCAAAACTTTCACAAAGGAACTTAGTGTAAAGCATTTAACAGTGCTATACAATGAAATAAGAAAGTCACACAACAAACATAACACCAATTTATAAAGACAGGGTATATTTGTATGAATTTTTAGAGTCTAGGATGAGCAAAATCCACCAGAGGGTTCCAGGCATACAGATGTTTAAAGATGTAGCACTTTTTAATTCAACCACATTCAAGCATTGGTCAGTTTAAAGTTTGCATACTTTTGAATAGTTTGTAAAGAGTTAGTAAGGCCACTTCAACCCGGTTTGGGTGACAAACTCCAACAGGACATAGATTTGAGGGGCCCTGTGGGGTAGATGCGGACAATTACCTGGCTATCAGAGCGTTTTCCACTCCAGATCTAAACCTTTGCAGCACAACCACCATAGACTTTAATGAAGTGATCATTATGATGAGGATACAAGATGAAAAGATGCTTGAAGATGCTCCAGTTCCTGTGCGGTCAACAGTGGTGCCTTTGTGGTGATTCCTCCGTCCACAGGTCATGTGGGGTGATTTTAGCCACAGAGGTCAGAGTCCCACAATGTCCTCTTCGAGACAGTAGAAGGCCAGCTGCTACTGAGCTACCAATCTCCACACACAGAGGTCACAGTGAAATCCTCTAGTGGAGGTTTGTTTCCCTCTTGGGTGACCAATCTGGACTCTGATGACACTCCTGGGTGCTCAGCAGCAGTCAGTGGTGAATCTTTCAAAGTGGCTACTGACTTGCTGGATTGGGCTACTTCAGCTTTTTAGTCACTGAAGCTGGGTCCAGGTGGTCAGCGAATTGACTCCTGGAGTCACAGCTTTGGTCTGGGGCACTACCTTTCCCCGAGCCAGGAGCCACAGGCACAGTTTCAACTTCACTAGCCCAAAATGCTGCAGGTGCAGTCCAGCAGACGGTGCGGCCTCTCTTTGTGCAGTCCAGGGGTCAGCATGGCAGTCCTTCTTCGGTCTTTGTTCCAGTCCCACAGTGATCTGAGGTTCAGGGTGCCATATTTATCACAGGAAAGTGCACTGACGGGACTACATGGTCACTAGTTGATGGGTTACCAGGTCCCCTCACGCTTGGTGATGACTTTCCAGCATGTGGAACCTAACAATCCCAGAGTGCACTATTCTGCCCACTCCCCAAGATGTCAGCACCCTTCCTGTGCTATTAGAAGCTTGGTAGCCCACACTAGAGGTGTGGCTACCTGTGGGCTACACACCCATGGCCAATAAGCTTAAGAACCGGTTCCCCCTCTTTGTCTCTGCCGCCAGCCCATTTACCTGAAGAAAGGGCAGCCCTCAGGAGTGTGATCGACACTTGCCCACCAAAGGCGGCTTTTCCTTTGAAGCTCACCTTTTGGGCTAACACCCTAAGTGTCTTCCTGCGAAGGGGAGGTAACACCTCACCTTGCAGCGGGCTGCTATTGTTCCTAAACCTGGGAGTCGTTCACATGACTCCCCAGGCGGGCAGAAAGCAGTATGTTGGCCAGTGCTCGTGTGAGGCCACAGGCCCAGCTGGGTCGCACAGTAGCAACTTTCTAAAAGTAGCATTTCTTTAATTGTGACATTACAACCTGGGCATCAGGTCGGGTTTAATGCCATGATTAATTTGATACCTTACATTATCTTGTTAGGTATTTTATACAGAAGTTAGGTAGATTAGATTCCAGTCGGTAAACCTGTAACAGCCAATATTGCTACATATTTTTCAACAGCAAAGCAAGAGTTTTAGATGTGTTGCTGCTATGACACATATACAAATATTGTCAATTGGGGATAGCCTATTTGATGTACACTTTGTAAGGGGTTAGAACACTGGCACTGATGTATGGTCAGCAGGTCTTAGTGCAGTCAGAGTCAAAAAGCCAGCAGCATTATTAAAAAAATGTGGAGGTGAACATACAAAGAGGCATTTCCTTGCAGACCAAAACGTCCTGCATAACTGACCAAGTGAAATGACATTCTCGCTGGGCATGACGGTCATGGCAGTGGTGTTTCATGAATGCATGCACCAGTGCCCATGTAGCAGTCTGGCAGATGTTTGGAATTGGTACTCCTCACCACAGTGCCATGATGGCAGCTTTGGTTGGGTGGAATGACACACAGACTTTCAGAACATTGCTTCCTGGCAAATGCTTAGCAGATTATGATGCAGAGGACTATCCACCTTAACAACATCCCCTTTGGCACTGCCCTCTTCTCTCCAGAAAACCATAGAAAGAGCCTATTATCTACATCAGGGGTCTCCAAACAATGGCCTGAGGACCACATTTAGTCCTCTCCTAGATTTTATTGTGCCTTCTGTTGTTTTGCAAAGTCTCCAATTCCGATATTCAAAGAGAAATATATATCCATAGTTTTGGGCAGCCTTTAGGTGGCAGCAGAGCCTGTTGAAGCTTCTCTATTGTATATTCTGAATTATTGGCTTAAGTTTATTTTGAATTTCTTTTCTTTTTTTAATGGAAATTCTTTCTTGGAGTGTGTTTATTTTTCTTATTGTGTGCTACAAATTGGACAAATTCTCATTTCATTTAAATTTGCACATTTTCAGTATCTAAAATTAATTAAAAAAACATGAATAGCCTACTTTTCGTATTTACAGTTAAGTAATTGATTATTTTGTTACAGCATTTGCTGTTTATTTTGACTTATTATATATAATTTCTAAGTTTAAGCACAGCATTTTTCTTTGTAATTGTCACATTTCTCTTTTGTTCAGAATCATATCATGCTGGTTATAAAAAAGATCGAAGTAAACTTCATTCACTCATTTAAATTGTATTCATTTATTTATAAAAACAGATTTTTTCTAGTGCCCTGATCTACATGATGGCCCTTTGTGCAGTAAATGTAAAACCTTAGTGCCCTTTTTTGGATTGAGCTAATGGGGGCTGGGCCTCTTCTTTCGAGGGATGAGTTGGCAGAGTAACTGACTGGCAACGTGACAAGGAGTAATAGATTTCTGTAAACATTGTACCCGAGTCCTCAACACCACTTTGAGAAGAAAACAGAGTAGGCCAGTTGCACTGAAAGTACCTAGTTCACTTATGTGGTTTTAAGACATAATTGTAACGAGGAAGATTTTTGTTCACTGTTAGGTGCCTTATAGAACAGTTGTGCATACAGGTTAGGTGCCTTATGGAACAGTTGAGCCATAACAAACAGTTTGGAGAAATGTGTGTCACACCTTTTATAAAACGCATCCCAACCACTGACTTAAACAAGTATGTTTGTCAGGTAAACAAAGAAAGGCTAAAAGGGCCAACAAATACCCTTTCACTGTGGCTACTGCAAGGCCTTGCTGGGCGAAGGAACAAACAAAAGAATATTAAAAAGCACCACACCAAGCAATTTGTCGAAGTGCCCAGTGTGTTCAAACACATTTATTTGCCACCCCTCAATCTTCATGCATGGAGGTATAGATCAAGGAGACTCAAGTGCAGTATCTTATCTTGTTGCTGAGACAGAAGGTCTTTCTGTTCAGGGGACAAATATTCAGGCTCAGGAGCTCTTGCTACTATATTCTCCTGGACAAAACTGGGGCGATGACTGTAGGAGGCTGGTCTGATTTGCAGTGGGCATCTAAGGAACTTACACCTTATACCAGGTCCAGTTATCCCTTATTATTAAAATGCAGGCAGTGTCTAGAAGCCAGGCTGTCTAGAGGTAGCTGTAGGCAGAGCAGCCAACGTTGAACTAAGAGACATGCAGAGCTCTTGCAAAACCACTGTAGTCACACAGTACTCACACACAAGAAAGGTAATACTCAGTGTTACCAAATATAAAGGTCCTTTATTTTAGTCACACAAGGCTGAAAATATCTTAGAGGCTATACTCCCTTAGGAGGTAAGTATTATACCCTAGTAACCAAAATCAGGTAAATAAACAGTCATAAAATAGTGCAAATAGTGAAAATCACCATAGGCTAGAAAGGGCCATGGGGCAACACAACCCATATACTAAAATAGAGTAGAATGCTAGTCAGTTTCCCACCTAGGCAAGATTAGTGTGTAGAGGGGCGCTGGGAGTGTAAGAAAACACCAAAGGTAAGTAACACACCCACCCCAGTGCCCAGAAAAACAGGAGTAAAGTACAGCAAGTTTCCTCAGAACACACTAGGAGTTGTGATAAAAGATTATGCAAAAACCAAGCAAGACTGCAAGACACCAACGATGGATTCCTGGACCTGAAGACCTGTGGAGAGAGGAGACCAAGTCCAAGAACAGCTGACGAGTCCAGGAGCAACAGGAGGCCCTGCTGACCCGGATGAAGGTGCAAAAGTGGATTCTCTGGTTAGAAGAAAAAGTCAGAAATCCACCAAAGAAGACAGCTGCGGGTTTTTGCTTGGTGCAAGAGATGTCCCAGGCTCACGCAAACAACGCATTTGGTGGGAAAAGGCACTACCTCGACCCAGGAGGGACCTGGGGGTCTCAAATAGGACTGAGGAGACAGAGGGGGCTCTCGGCACTTCAGAGAGCCCTCAGAAGAACCGGCAGCACCCACAGTAGAGCCAGGACATGGGGACAAAGGAGTTGCAAATCGCGATTGTAGCAGCACTACAGAAAGGGATCCCACGCCGCTGGAGCACAACTCAGGGAACTGAGCGTCACAGGATAGAGTGATGGGGACCTGGGCTACGCTGTGCACGAAGGATTCCTTGGAGAAGTGCACAGAAACGCTAGGAGCTGCAAAACACGCGGTGCACAGGGGGTGCTGTCTGGCTTGGAAAGGCAAGCTCTTACCTCCACCAAATTTGGACAGCTGGACCTTTGGACAGTCAAGGTCACTTCGGTCCACCACCTGTGTTCCAGGATCCACGCTCATTGTCAAGAGGGGTGATCCAGAGTACCGATCGTCGCTGCAGAGAGGTGCCTGCTGAAGCAGGGAAGTGACTCTGTGACTCCACGGGAGATTCCTTTGGTCCTTCTGGTGCAGGTTGAAGACAGGCAGTCCTCAGAGCATGCACGACCTGGAAACTGTTGCAGTTGCTGGCTGGAGCTGAAGTTACAGAGTTGCAGTAGCCTTCGTGGATACTTTGTTGCAGTTGTAGAGTTCCTGGAGTAGTTCTGCAGTTGATCCGACTATAGAAGGTGAAGCAGAGGTTGCAGATGAGGCCTGCTGGAATCTTGCAAAACCGAATCTGAAGACACACCCAGAGGCGGGACCCTAAAGAGCCCTGAGAGGGGGGAATGGTCACCTAACCAGGTAAGCACCTAAAGGGAGGGGTCTCTGATGCCACCTGCTGGTACTGACCACTCAGATGCTCCCAGAGTATCCCAACACCTTGGAATCCAACATGGCTAACACCAGGGACACTCTGGAGGAGCTCTGGTTACCACCCCTGGGGTGGTGATGGACAGGGGAGAGGTCAGTCCCCTTTCCTTTGTCCAGTTTCGTGCCAGAGCAGGGACCGGGGGTTCCTCAACTGGTGTAAACTGGAATAGGCAAGGAGAGCACCATATGTGCCCTCCAAAGCATTTCCAGAGGCTCTGGGGGATAGCCCTCCCATGCATGTAACTCCTATTTCCAAAGGGAGAGGGTGTCACACCTCTTTCCTAAAGGAAATGCTTTGTTCTGCCTTCCTGGGATTGGGCTTCCCAAGCCCTAGGAGGGCAGAAGCCTGTCTGTGAGGTGGCAGCAGCTGGGACTGCAGTGAAAACCTCAGAAGACTGGTATGGCAGTACTGGGGGTCCATGGTAGAGTCCCCAGGGTGTATGGAATTGCCCCCCAATACCAGATTCAGATTGGGGGCACAATTTCTCAATCCTAGACACCTCACATGGCCATATTCGTGGTTACCATTGTGAAGCTACATATATGTATTGACCTATATGCAGTGCACACTTAGAATGGCGTCCCTCCACTCACAAAGTCTGGGAAATTGGTCCTGGACAACATGGGGGCACCTCTGCTGGTGCAGGGGTGCCCTCACACACAATAACTTTGCACATAGCCTTCAGGAATTTAAGGTTAGACACATAGGTGACTTATAGGTTACCTGGTGCAGTGAAAATGGCTGTGAAATAGTGCTTACACTATTTCACTCAGGCTGCAATGGCAGTCCTGAATAAGTGTTTGTATGTGCGCCTTATGGGTGGCAAAAGAAATGCTGCAGCCCATAAGGATCTCCTGGAACCCCAATGCCCTGCGTACCATATACTAGGGACTTATAAGGGAGGTCCAGTATGCGAATCTGGAGTGGAATATGGAGTCACTAGACTATAGTGTGAATTTTAGAAACATAGAGCGCATGAGCACTGGAGTTCTGGTTAGCAGGACTCCTGTGACACAGTCAAGCATACTGACAACACAGTAAAACATAATGACATATAGGCCACAAACTATGAGTACTGGGATCCTGACTAGCAGGATCCCAGTGAGACAGCAAAAACACACTGACAAACAGGCAAAAATTGGGGGTAACCATGCTAGAAGAAACCCACCTTACACCGACAATGACCTGTTTTTTGTGTCCAGTCCGACCCAATCTGCGCCAGAAATCAAGGAATGAGAGGTAGCGGTGGAAATGTATACACGTGTCTATCTTCCCATTTCAGTGGGAATGCATCATTTAGCAAGTGCCTTGGAGGAAACTCCAATGTGCACAATTGCTGACATCTATTCTTAGTAGTGACGAAGAGAGTTTGCCAAGGCAAACCCCATCGATCGACGATGCCCTGTGACAACCTGAGGTGAAGGCCCCACTTGTAATGCACCACATGACATCTGCTCAGTTTAACTGCTCTTTGATTCATGGAACTCACCAGGCGATTGGTGAGCAAAAGGTTGTTCTGCTAGTCCAGCCGCTTTCACTGGTACAGGGCCTCTTGGCACCACATTTAGGACCCCACTTCACCCTGCTTGTTGAGGTGCCACATTGCAGTTGTGATGTTGATAAGGACCTGCATCAGCCCCCTATGTTGGATGGCAGGAAGGCTTTCAGGGCCACATGTGTAGCCAGAAGCTTGACCTGAACCCAAAGCTCCACCAGAGATCTCTACCTCTCAAACATGCTTCCCCAAACGGGCAGTACCATTTCTAACTCCACCAAGAACAGTGGGTCTGGTTGGCATCTGCCAGCCACCACTATAGATCTTGCACCATCTCCTTCAAGGTCTGAATGCAGATGGGGGACACAGTTTGATGCCAAGACCACTGGAATCTGAGGGTCCCCTGCATATGCCACCTAGCAGTCAGAATGAGGAGGATAGAGGATCAAGAAGCCTCAGAGCCATCCTTGCTGAAGCCCATGGCTGATCACAAAACATTAGGATCATGTTCTGAATTTGCAGCAGCAGAGAAAACACCCTGCATGCCACCGTATCCTGAAATGCCCCAGTGAATTAAATTAGTTGAGCTCAGACTGGACTTCAGTTCTCTGGTGGTGAGACCCAACTTAGTCAGGAGTTTGGCCGTCATCCAGAGATTGTCTATAAATAACTGTGTTGAGGCCACCTTTAGCAGACAGTCATCAATGTACCGGAATACAAATATTCCCCACCGCCGAAGATGTGCAATGACCACCACCATCACTTTTATGAACATCTGAGGGGCACAGGTAAGACTAAAGGGAAGCACGGTATATGAAATATGTGCCCAACAAATCTAAGAATGTCAGCCAGTCTCCTGCATCCAGAGATGACAGGATATGAGCCAGAGTGAGCATCTTGTATTACTCTTTTGTTTATTTTCAATTAAAACAACAAAATGAATAACGGCCACATTCATTAAATTACCTCTGTATCGGGAGTCATTATTTCAAGAGGTTATGTCATATAGTTGCTCTGACTGCAGAAGACTGGAGTGTCTCTGTAACCCCAGTTGCGTTCCTAATCTCTTTATCTTCTAGACATCGGCTAATGTTCTGTTTATGAGGTAATGGAATGTGATCTTTGAAAGGAAACTGTAATGGGGTCCACTTGAGCTGGCGAAAGAAGGAGGCAAGAGGTCTGGGTGCTGGTGGCTAAATAAAGTGTGTACTTACTCCACAAATCCTGGAAGGAGTCATCATTTGTACGCCACAGATTGGCGACGAGTTTCAGCCCTGGCAGAAGAACCCACAAACATTAATGTGAAACCTACAGGTGTTCGGCATTTAAGCAGCGTTGCAGAGTAGATGAATACCTTCTATTCGTTAAGCTGCCCGGGACGGAAGATTGTGGTGATGGTGGTTTGAGAGATTCCAGCGCCCGTCTTACTGTGTCTATTTTTGGCACATCTGGTTTGAGCGGATCGTGCAGAGGTGCAAGTGATGAAGCAGAAAATGAAGGTTTTGATTTATTAACGCATAAACGTAGTGCTGAAATAATCATGTGTGACATTAACCGAACTAATAAAGATTGTACGGGGACAAAATGTGCCCTCAGAGTAGTTTGCCGACATTTATACGCGTGCTTTATATAACGTGGTGTATTAGAATTGCACTAATCCGACATAATCATAAACGTATGCTACGTATTGCTTATTTGAAATGCCTTAGCTTAGCATTACTTTAGCGGAGGCTTTGGCCTAGTTGCCTGGTCTCACGGTTTAGATGTTCGTATTTTTCCACTGTGCTAATAAACGTGTATTTTAGCTTGAAGCTGTATTTTTCCAGGGAAACTGTTCACATGCTTATCTTAAAGTTGGTGCCAGCATGGCATATTTTCTCCTTAATTCAAGGTCGGCTTGCAGGTGCGGACAATGGAGGCACTGCTGAGAGTAAGCTAATCGAGAGACAATGTTGCAAATTACGTACCCATCTCCAAGGATAATGTATGCTTAAGTAAAAGCTTGAGAACTGTCGCTTTTGATTGGTCAATTTGAAGCTAACCTATGAACCCACCAATGGAGACCCTACTGGACTTGAACTGTTGTCTATAAAACCCAGGTGCACGAGAGGAAAGCTCTCTCTCTATCTTCGGACATCCCGCCATTTTGACTTCGTAGCTACTCCCCATTTTGCTGCGACGCCATTTTGAGAGACTTTGATGCTTTCTCTAGTCGAGAGAAAGAGACTTTAATGATTCTTGCCCTAGAGACTTTAACTTTGATTTGCCCTTTGCATGAAGTAGTATTCCTATCTTGCCGCCGTGAGGCAATTGCCCCATTCACCCCTGCCCCTTTGTCCCGTCCCATGCTGATCGAGAAACGGTACCTGTGAGACGAAGACTTCATTGATTGCTGATTGGAATTGGTAATTATGAAAGGAAATTGTAAAATTGCATTGTGTTTCTTTTAGGTAACCAACTGCTGATTTTGATAAGGACCCTAGCGAGGAGTTTTCTAAATTGATGTTGCCAAATCGTTTTTTGCATGAAGTCCCACATGCTGATGCTAATTTGAGGTTAGACGAGGATTCCATATGTCGCACGATGCAATTGGAAATCTTGTTATGCTGACTAAATGTACGCAATTAGCCCATTGCAGATTATCGTATTAGTGCTTTGCATTGCCACTATCGAATGCCTTGTGATTCAAATGCTACATAGATTACACTTGTTTCGACGTTATGGACAGCTATTAATGTTCATTTATGTCTATCATTTGGTGTTGAGACACATTTATATTGTGCTAGCTTTGTTAATATAGGGAAATAAATTCACTAACTTTGCAATAAACTGGTGTGGTTATTCCTGGCTGAAAGGTCAGGGTTCGCCGAAATGTATTCTGGATTAATTGTTAAGTGTTATGTCGTTCAAGGTGTTGCTTATGTACGTTATTGATTAACGATATAAGGTGAGTGATCGATTAATAGGACAGAGAGTTCCCACTTAGTCAAAAGATTCATCGACCTACAGAGCGTCCGAACGCAGGTAAATTGTTACCACGTTCCGCTCTATCACAAGCACTTGAGGTGACGTAACGTGCAAGCAATTTTTGCAAGCCTACACTCAAGTTTATGTTACGCTCCACTCTCTCTGGTAGCAGCGTGGACATTCACGACGTACAGTGGGGACTCACTGCCTAGCACAGGTGCTCTTGCTCAGGTTATAATGACACACGCAGTAGTGCCACGCTGCGTGAACCCTGCAGGCAGCCATCTTGGCTGGTTTACACTCAATGTGTTTCGAAGCCAGTAACAGCACTGCGCCTTCGCATAACCAGAATTTTTCATAAGTACTGTATTTTGAATCCAATTTGGGTGAATCAGTAAGCCTTCACTGTTGTCCCCTATATTACTGTAAGGCATTTTCCAGTCAACATTATACTTTATATTTTGGCAAGTTTAGAATTTGTATAGGTACTGCTTCCAGCACATATTGCCATCTTGCATTTGGCTGTCTTCTTTATTTGGAGAAAAATATGTGCTTCACCGTCTTTTAAAATGGCACGAATTGATGAGTATTTTAAAAATTATATAGACACTATTGAGGATGCAGTTTAAGCCAAGAAAAGAAAAATAAGATACTCTTACATGCCCCTAGGTCTTCAGAGTCTTAAGGTCTATAGTGGGATGTAATAGAAACGTAGACCCCCTGCTAGGGGTGGGATGTTTTGTGAATGTATTAGCAGACCTAGACAATTACTATTTACTACCCATGTGTGTTCCTATAGATCGAATCAACTTCATCACAGGAAACAGGGAAAAACAGCACCAATAGAACAATATATTTTAACTTTATAAAAAAAATGGCACTTAATTGCAAGTTTGGTTTACTGCATGACACACTTATTTGGAACCACTTTTTTGCATATTAACAATAAAAATGTGCAACAATAATTGTAGGCACAAGGACAGTCCCCGTTGGGTGAAATAATTGCTGTGGTGAAAAAGCGGGAATAGCTAAAAAAATATGCTAAAGCAGCATTAGAAAGTTTGGGGTGTGGAGAATCTGGGGAGGTGGTCGCTAAGGTTAGTTCTGGAAAAAAACAATTCTTTGAATAAAGAATGAAAGAACACAGTCAAGCATGGTGGCAGTAAAAACAAGGTTGGCGGTCTAAGTCGGTCTAAGTCGGTATGGGGATAAAACTACTCCTAAGAGGTATGTAAGTGTTGTGCACTGGTATTAATCAGAAATACTCTGCGTGTGGTATTAGGGGGCATTTTGTTAAGGTGTGTAGAAGGAAAAATTGGGAACCAAGGGTGAATGGTATTAAAGACAACATCAGCTGAGACGGATTCATCCAGGTAAGGGTGTGTTTTGAGGAGTGGTTAGTAGTCTGAGTAAGACTTGTAGGAGTAAACTAGGGGAATACCAGTTTTGATTGGTCCCCTTATACGATTGTTGACAACAGTATGTGGAGGGAAAAATGTGAAGAAGCACTGGGTACTCATCTGTTACAATTAGATATTGCGCCAGAAAGTTCAACTGGTGAACTCAAACCAGTGGTTGGCTCCAGGCCAGTCAGTTTTGAGCTTAAAAACAGGAGAGTTATGGGAAAACTGTATGTTGCGGAGGAAGGTCACTCTATGTGGGATAGATGCATCTAAGAGCTCTAGACATAATTTAGGACCCTAACGTCCCAGAGCAGGTGTTAGTGGTAGGCACCAGCGTGAAAACTGGGAAAAGGTTTTTAGAGGTGTTTCCGGAACTATTTTTCTGGAAAGAACGGTATGTTGAAGGGATTTTCACGTAAGATAATCTTTATAAGGATTGCTCAACCTAAGGTACATAATATGAGAAATGTACCTTGGACTGGGAGAGAGGAAGTGAATGTGGAGATGGAGAGGTTGTTGAAAGCTGGCATCATAAAAACAGATGATGCATCAGAGTGGATTGCCCCCTTAATATTCGCAAGAAAACCTAATGGAAAGATTTAATTATGTATGGACCTGAGGTATCTTAATTAAAACATTGTCATAGAGATGTTCCCATTGCCAAAGATTAATGAAACGTTGGCTATGACGAGGAGGATGCACTGGTTTTTGTTTGTAGACGTATCCTCAGCCTATCATCAGATGTGTTTGCACCATGACTGTAAGGATCTAACTGCATTTCTGACACCCAGAGGTTGTTACAGGTTTATAGGAATGCCATTTGGTTTAGCTTCCTTGGCTTGGATTTTTTTTAGAAGTTGATACACAGCCCATTTGAAGGTTTTGAAGGAACAGCATTTTTTTCAAGTCTAAGGCCCTCAGTACAACCTTGGCGGTAAATGCCGCCTACTGCAGGTCTGATGGCTGCCAACATACCGTGACCACGGCGGTAATCCACCATGGGTATTATGACCCACACAGAGAATACCGCCACAATACAGACACGCACACAAGTTCGCCATACCAAAGGTCTGTGATAAACTGGCGACAGCAAAACTCACACCGTCACACCAACAGGAAATCGCGGTAAACCATTGGTGGTTCACACCGCTGCGCTCAAAATACACACACACTTACAAAACTACACCACATTGGAGAATTCAAAATACACACACACTTGACACACATACACACACCACACCCACACACTCGCACCACTATAAAACACACATCCACATTACTCACCACCCTTTCAACCAAAAAACAAGCACAGAGAGACAAGCAAAGAGCACACATTCACTCAGAGGCACGGAACACCATCCACGCAGATCACAGTATACACCCCAACACATCACCTCACACATATCACTCACACCACATTATGGCACCTCAAACACACCCCAGGTTTTCTGAGGAGGAGCTAAGGGTCATGGTGGAGGAAATCATCTGGGTAGAGCCACAGCTATTCGGATCACAGGCACAGTAGACGTCCATTGGAAGGAAGATGGAGCTATGGCGGAGAATTGTCGACAGGGTCAACGTCGTGGGACAGCAATCAAGAACCAGAGATGACATCAGGAAGAGGTGGAATGACCTACGGGGGAATGTGCATTCCGTGGTCTCAAGACACCAAATAGCAGTACAGAGAAGTGGCGGTGGAACCCCACCTCCTCCCCCACAACTAACAACATGGGAGGAGCAAGTCTTGGCAATAATGCATCCTGAGGGCCTCGCAGGAGTAGCAGGAGGAATGGACTCTGGTAAGTCTAATCTTTACTACTTTATCCCTTCCACCCTAACTGCATGCCATCACTAACTCCTACCCATAACCTCCCCCCCCCAACACCTCACATATACCCCACAATCACAACCCACACATCCCAATACCAAGCCCTGGATGCTACACCAATGCATGGACACCCATCATCACAGCATGCCCAGTAGAGAGACTCACCCACCCCACACAATCAGCAATCACACAAGCCAAGGCGACAGGGAAAGCACAATTCTATAAGGGAAACACACCAATTGCACAAGATGGCACACACAGATACAATAACAATGCATTTGCATCCCAACAGGACCCCTACTCAATGTCACCGGACAGGAGGTGCCAGTTACATTCAGTCCCCCCACAGAAGAGGCCCACAGTGATGAAGGCATCTCTGCAAGCCTGGATCAGGATGACCAACCTGGCCCATCTGGGACCTCTGGACAGTCGGTTCCCCTGCCACAGTCCCAACCCACCACAGAGCCTCCCCCCTCAGGAAACGCCACCACAGCACCCACCCAGCGGGCCCATGCCACTGTCCCCAGGACACGTCAATCAGCAGTGTGTCCACCAATACAGGGACCCCAGGCAACCCCACAAACCCAAGACGATCAGGGACCTGGGGTCAGTGGCAGTGGGCACACGGTTCAGGGGACAGAGGCACAGGACAATAGGGAAGCTGGGAGGACTGCTGTGCAACAGGGGGAGGTCAGGCCCAGGGAACCGACCCTCGACAAGGCACTCTCCAACATCATGGGCGCATACCACCATTCCTAGGAGATCATGGGCATGGTACTGGCCAAGTTTCAGGAGACCCAGCGGCTGCAGGAGGGACAGTACATGGGGATCAGGGATGACCTCACCAAAATCTACACCATCCTGGTCACCATAGTAGGGTGCTGGCTGATATGGGCAACACCATGAGGGAGGCAGTGGCTCAACAAAGGGCCCCTGACACTAGCCAAACCGAGGAACAGCCTTCCACCTCCGCCAGCACTAGTGGACAGGAGGCCCTGCCACACGAACATCAGGCCACCAGCACTCCACCCCCTGCAGAAGGAGAACCACCCCGCAAACAGTCCCTGCGATCCAGGCAGAAGACCGAGAACATTGCCAAGACCCCACCAGGAAATAGGACCCTCTTGATTGTCACCCTTCTATCCCACTCTGTTACCCTGTCCACCTTGAACTGACATTGCTCCACTTCCTATGCCTCCTTGGACAATGTACCTGTGATGCCATGAGACTGGACTCTAACATGGACCTTCCTCCACCATCACCCCAGCCCCTTGCACATCCCCCTATACTTATTAGCACCTAAATAAACACCCTTGAAACAAATACCAATCTGGAGTCAGTCTGATTCACAAATGTATTAGTACAACATTAGCAAAGCATTGCAAGGTATATGTTCATTACTCATACCAATGTATGACAGTTGTTGGGCAGCAGTACACAGCAGAAGTCAGAATGGGGTACACAGATCTGAAAAAAGGAAACCCAAAGGGAACCGCGGGTGTCCATAGACAGAGATTAAGAGGCTGCCATGTACAATGTCCTAAAGTAAACTAAAATATGAAGAGGAGTTACAGTCTCTTACCTGTGTTTCACTGGAAGTACTGCAGGATAATGTTTGTTCTGTTTTCAACATCTTCTTCCTCTGCCTCCTCTTCCTCACTGTCTTCAGGCTCCACCACTGCCACAAGATCATCACCAGGCTCATCCTCCAGCAGAAAAGGCACCTGGCGTCTCAATGCCAGGTTGTGCAACATACAGCATGCCACGATGATCTGGCACACCGTCTGGGGTGAGTAGTACAAGGAGCCACCTGTCAGATGGAGGCACCGGAATCTGGCTTTCAGGAGGCTGAATGTCCTCTCAATAATCTGCCTAGTTCGCCCATGTGCCTCATTGTAACGTTCCTCTGCCCTTGTCCTGGGATTCCTCACTGGGGTCAGTAGCCATGACAGGTTGGGGTAACCAGAGTCACTTGCAAATATCGAGGGACAATTGTGAGACACACACTAACCCTTAGGGACAACCCCATACCCACACACCTACTCATGCTGTGTGGGGACCTTGGGCTCACCGATTAGCCACACCCGGTGCCTCTGGAGTTGGCCCATCACATAAGAGATACTGCTATTGCGCACGATATAGACGTCATGCACACAGCCAGGATACTTGGCATTCACATGGGAGGTGTACTGGTCCGCCAAACACACCATTTGCACATTCATCGAATGGTAGCTTTTTCTATTTCTGTACACCTGTTCATTTCTGGGGGGGGGGGGGGGGGGGGGAGGGGGCAAATGCCACATGTGTCCCATCAATGGCACCAATGTTGTTGGGGATATGCCCCAGGGCATAGAAGTCAGCTTTCACTGTGGCCAAATCCTCCACCTGGGGGAACACGATGTAGCTGTGCATATGTTTCAGCAGGGCAGACAACACCATTCTCAACACGTTTGAGAACATTGGCTGAGACATACCTGATGCCATGGCAACTGTAGTTTGGAAGGAGCCACTTGACAGGAAATGGAGCACTGACAGGACCTGCACTAGAGGGGGGATACCTGTGGGCTGGCGGATAGATGACATCAGGTCTGGCTCCAATTGGGCACACAGTTCGTGGATTGTGGCTTGATCAAGTCTGTATGTGATTATAATGTGTCTGTCCTCCATTGTCGACAGGTCCACCAGGGGTCTGTACACCGGAGGATGGTGCCATCTCATCATCTGCCTCAGTGGTTGTTGCCTATGGAGGAGAACGGTGAGAAGAAGGTCATTTACCACATAAATAGCACAACTGTGTCTGAATTAATGTTACAGAAGCTGTGTGTTAAATCGTGTGTCCGAAGAAGGGCATCTGGCGTGCCATCGCCAAGGAGGTGCGGACCCTGGGGGTCTATCACAGGCGGAGCACCCACTGCTGCAAGAGATGGGAGAACATGTGCCGCTGGACCAAGAAAACGGCAGAGGCCCAGCTGGGGCTGGCCTGCCAACGTGGAAGGGGTGCCTGTCACACCATGACCCCCCTGATGTTCCGTATCCTGGCGGTGGTCTATCCGGAGTTGGATGGGAGCCTGAGGGCATTGCAGCAGCCACAAGGGGGTGAGGACAGTTTCAGAAAGCTGACTTTCCGCACTTTAGGAACTAGCTGGGTGGGGGATGTGGGCTGTGGGTGCCCCTAGGCCAGAGCGATCATGCCAGGGAAGGTCCCTTGTTTGCAGGCTCGGAAGCACCCCTACCCCAATGGTACAGGTGGGCAACTACTAGTGTGCAGGGTCCTGTGGGTGTCAGGTGTGCATGTGCTGGCGTTAGGCATTGTACCCCATGGGCTGGTGACTACCTTAGTGAGTGGTTGGGCAAGGCCTAGTGCATAGGGCAGCTCAGTGTGTGTTGTGTCCACCAACGGTAGTGGTGTGGCTGGCATTGGCCATGTGTGTCCTCTGTCTTCCCCCCCCTTCTTGTTTTGTCACCCTGGTCTTGTGTGCATTAGCATCATCTGGCAGAGGAGCAGAGGCACCGGCGATGGAGGGAGCTGCATCCCACATGGCCCATGAGGGGGAATCCACGGAGGGTGAAGGCACCAGTGGGACGGAGGGTGAGGGGAGCTCCACGAAGGGGACAGGAGGGGATACCAGTGACAGCGACTCCTCCTCTGATGGAAGCTCTGTGGTGGTGGAAGACACCTCTGTGCCCACCCCAACAAAAGGTACAGTCGCCACCCCCCTACCGGCACCTCCCTCCCAGCCACCCCTCAGCGTGTTTCCCGTGCCCGCTAACCCAGGAGGGTGAGCATCTCCTTTGCCCCATGCACCTCAGGCCCTGCCCCAGTCAGACCTGCCGCCCTCAGTGAGGAGGCTACTGACCTCCTGAGATCCCTCACTGTTGGGCAGTCAACCATTCTGAATGCCATCCAGGGTGTCAAGAGGCATTTGCAACAAACAAATGCATACCTGGAGGAAATTCATTCTGGTGTGGCAGCCCAAAATAAAGCATTTCAGGCTCTGTCCTCAGCACTGATGGCAGCCATTGTCCTTGTGTCCAGCCTCCCCCTCCAACTTCCATTACCCAGACCCAATCCCTCTACCTCAGCCTAGCCCAAGCATACCTTCAGACCAGCATGCACACACATCAACACACAAAAGTGGCTCAGGAAAACATAAGCGCCACACATCATCCCACAGGCACTCACACAAGCACCATACCCATGCACACATATCAACATCCACTGCCTCCACTGTGTCCCCCTCCTCCTCATCCTCCACCTCCCTCCCAGTATCTTCTCCACTCACACCTGCATGCACTACATCATCAGCCACTACCTCCATCACCAGCAAGCCCATCACAACACACCGCTCACAAGCAATCACCACCCCCACAACCATTCACACATCTTGTGTCCTCTCCCCGTGTGTCTGTGAGCCCTCCTCCTAAAGTACACAAACGCAGGCACACACCCACTCAACAGTCATCCACCTCACAACAGCCTCCAGCCCGTGCACCTTCACCCAAACTCAGCAAATGTACACCTCCTACAACCACTACCTCTTCCTCCACTCCCACAACCCCTCCATCTTCCCATCCCAGTGTGTCAAAAAAACTTTTCCTAGCTAACATTAACCTCTACCCTACACCTCCCCTCGACCTTCCCCTAGGGCCAGGATGTCTAGATCCCAGCCCAGCACCTCAGCCACCAAATCTGCGTCCACTGTGGTCCCTCCAAGTCCGGGAGGATCGAAGGGGGCACCCGTCAGAGCTGCCAGTGTGCCACCTACAGATGGGAAGGACCACCCGATTCCGCCACCTGCCAAGGTCAAGAAGGGGCTGGCATGCAGCAGGGGAAAGTCGCACCACCCACCCAGCAAGGCCTCATCCAAACACAAAGAGGACAGTGCCAAGGTCCCAGCAGTGACTACCAAGGTGGGAAAGGGACACAAGAGTAAGGCCAAGTCACCACAGGGCACGAAGCCTCCTGGTGAGGGGCTGGTGACCACCATTTCCCCCAGACATGCCAGCGACCTGTACCACAATCACTACTGCCGCAACGACCGCCACCTGCACTGCCGCTGCCACAACGTCAGTCAGCAGCATCCTCCCCAGTGATCAGCCGTTCGAGGCTGCCTGAGATGGTCTGGTGTCTCCCTCCACCACTACAGACACCAACACCACGGGCAGCCCCGGCAGCATCTCCGCCGCAGCCCCCGCCTGTCAGGAATAAGACCATGTGCGGTCCAGGTCCCACTCGAAACTCCCCTCTTGTTCCAAAGGTGGCCATCAGCGTTGTCTGCCCTGTGGCAAAGCTCATAGAGCTGCAGGTTCAGGACATTGGTGGACAAGATGCACTTATCAGTGCTATTCCATGAAGGGACTACAATTCTCATGTGCAGCAGCCATCTTGGGGTGTGGCAGGCCTATAAAGCCCAGCCACACCCAAGCACGTTGCTCACTATTTTGAAGACTTCGATGCAGTCAGACCTCGTGGGGGTTCCTCTGAAGAGCAGATTTCCTGCATGGCAGGTGGACCGCAAATCGGAGTACCCTTGTTTCCATGGTGAATTCAGATACGAGTAGGTCGTACTCGTAGTGGTAAGGTCTTGATGAGCCAAATCTTGAAGGGAGTTGTTACTTCCAAAAGGTAAAGCGCCCCTTAGCACAACGAGCAAAGCGTTTACAGTTTTCAGAGTAAAGTTGCTTTGTCGCGACGATTAAAGCGCTTCAGAGCACAGAAGTAAAGCGCCCCTTAGTACAACGAGCAAAGCGCTTTAGTCCACATGAGGAAAGCGGCCTTGGCACGGTAATTAAAGCGCTTCAGTCCATATGAGGAAAGTAGCCTTGGCACGGTAATTAAAGCGCTTCAGTTCACATGAGGAAAGCGGCCTTCTTACGGTAATTAAAGCGCTTCAGTTCTCATAAGGAAAGCAGCGCTGGCACGGTAATTAAAGTGCTTCAGTCCACATGAGTAAAGCGTCCTTGGCACGGAAATTAAAGCGCTTCAGTCCACATGAGTAAAGCGCCCTTGGCACCACAAACAAAGTGCTTCAGTCCACATGAGTGAAGCGCCTTTGGCACAACAATCAAAGCGCTTCAGTCCACATGAGTAAAGCGCCCTTGGCACAACAATCAAAGCGCTTCAGTCCACATGAGTAATGCGCCCTTGGCACAACAATCAAAGCGCTTCAATCTACATGCATAAAAAGCACTTGGCACAACAATCAAAGTGATTCAGGCCACAAGATTAGGGCGCCCCTTAGCATAATGAGCGTAGTGCTTCAGATGAAACAAATGAAAGTGCTATCTGGCATAAGAAACAAAGCGCTTCAAGTTCAATGAGTAAACACTTTCCGGCCTTATAGTTGTGAATGTGAAAGCATTTTTGGAGATAAGCAAATTATAGTTTTAATTGTTTTTTGGAAAGCATAATATGTGAAAAGCACATTTAATTCTTTGAGATTTTCTATGCCATGATCAAAGGTTTATGTTATGAATGCATAGATGTTACAGGATTAATATTCAGAGTATGATCATAGTCCAAAGCTCTTGCCTTCTCTTGGCTCTGAGGTTGTAGTTTGTTCTTGTTCCATGATTCAAAGAAGGGGCTTTGCCCTCACTTCAAAAGGGGTCTCCGTCTGATATCATGGAGACGCATTTAGTCAAGAGTCTATTGATGAGTTATACTGCTATAAATGAGTAAGTGCATATTTGTTCTAATCTTTTTTTTGCAGATCTCTCTCCCCGCTGTTCCCTACCCTAATTCCCTTCCCCCCCAGACTGGCTTCATCATATCTCTGTACTATAATAGCTTTCTGAGTTGGTGACGCCGGGAGGTGGGCCTTTTGTTCAACAACGTGCAGATCCTGAGGAAAGGACATTGTGACACCGCCGCAGCCACTGCCATCTGCACCACCACGTGCCTAGCGGTGCCACTACATCGAAGACAGCAGCATCCCCAGTGGGCAGCCGTCCGAGGCTGCAGGTGATGTCCTGGACCCTGGACATACCACATGAGGCACCACCACCAGCACTGGCACTACCAGCAGTTTGAAGCCTAAGTCGCCGCAGGATGGAGTGTGGCTCTGCCTCCATGGAGTATCATGCTACCTGTGCCCTGCACATCTCGTGGCTCAGACACCCAGGTGAGAGAATGTGAACTGCCACACCCCAGGTACAGCATCACTGGGCACAATGCCCCCTCAAGAACCAGTGGAGAGATGCATCCACTCCCCCAATCCTTGGCAGGATGAAGCAGATTGGGCACAATGCCCCCTCCAGAACCAGTGGAGAGATGCATCCACTCCCCTAATCCTTGGCAGGATGAAGCAGTCTAGGCACAATGTCCGCTCCAGAAACAGTCAAAGAAGCCATCCACTAGAGAGACTGTGGCCTTGCTCCCCACAGGAGCAAGCAGTGGGCAAACCACCCACTTGAGAGAATGTGGCTTTGCACTCCCCAGGAGTAAGCAGTGGGCAAACCACCCACTTGAGAGACTTGAGAGACTGGCTTTGCACTACCCAAGACCAAGCAGTGAGCAAACCACCCAGTTGAGAGACTGTGGCCTTGCACTCCCAAGGAGCAAGCAGTGGGCAAACCACCCACTTGAGAGACTGTGGCTTTGCACTCCCCAGGACCAAGCAGTGGGCAAACCACCCACTTGAGAGACTGTGGCTTTGCACTCTCCAGGGCATCACTGTGGGCATGGAGCCCCCTCGACGAGCAGTGGCTTAGTACCATCTTCCAGCTGAGGTGCCCCCCTCCCCTTCCCCCTGAGGTGCCTGTGTTTTTTCGACCTGATGTCCCTGCAGTGTTCTCTCCGTTTTGAGGCAGGTGTCATATGTGGGCTTCGCCCATGATTTTTGGGACCACTGGTCCACGGATATTTATAAGGGACAGTGTACGGCCTTCTGTCCATAATGTAAATATTTGTATATGATGGTTATTTTAAAAACGATTGCTATATCTGAATGTTCCAAAATATCACTGGTTAAACTTATTTCCTTTTGTCCTTGCGTTCTTCCAGGGGGTGACGGGGTGTGTCTATAATGGTGTTGGATGTGTTGGTGTGTATGGTGTTGTGGGTGAGGGTGGGGGGTGGGGGTGTTGCGTGCCGCGTGTGTATGTCACTCTCTTTTACCCCCCCTCCCCTGTGTGCTAGGTGCAGTACTCACCGTCGTCGTCGCCTTCTTTCTACTTCCTGGTGTATGAAAAGATACACCAACACGGGGAGGATCTGCAATTCGGGCTCCATGGCGTCCTGGTTCTTCATGGAGTGTCTGAAGGTGAGTGGTTCCCCTTCGGTGTACTGTTTCCGCCGTGCTTTTGATATCGTTGGCACCACCCCGGAAAAGCTGGCGAATTGGCCTTTCATGATAGGGTGGGCAGTACATTGTCTTCCGCCTGTCTGTTAGTGGTGTCCGCTGCGGTGTTTGTTGCTACCGCCGTGGCGGTCGGAGTGTTAAGGTGGCTGTTTATATTGGCGTTTTCCACCGTGGTTGTAATCCCATTTTTTTTCATCACTGGCCTGTTGGCGGTGTTACTGCCACTTTAACACCGACCGCCAGGGATGTAATGAGGGTCTATATATTGGTAATGGGAAAAGACAGGAATTAACACTATCGTCGTTTAAGGAAAATGTTAACCACATTACAGAAATATGGGTTGTCAGAATAGTTTTCTGAATGAGAGTTTGGGGAGAAAACACTGAACTATTTAGGGCATGAAGTAAGGAAGAAAGGCATAAAACCTAAGAAAGAGTTGGTGAGTGTCATACGGGATGTACCAGTGCCATGCAGGAAGATTGACTTAAGGTCCATCCTAGGACTAGTGAAGTTTTATTCCAAATTTATTAAACATATTTTGGGAAAAAGCAGATGGAATGAAAAAATTACTGAAAGAAGGGCAAATTTTAATGGTCAGGGGAAAAGGTGGAAGAATTTGAGTCTATCAAGGAGAAGATATGATTGGCGAATATTCTGCATAGTATTGATCCTAGCAATAGGTGCATCATCACCGCCAACAGTAAAGGATTTGGATCAGTTTTGACACATAAAGATAAGTGTGGCTTTGAAGTGACGTTTTTTTTTTCATCTAGAGCGTTGTCTCCAGCTGAGCAGCATTACCCAGTGGTAGAAAGGGAGACATTAGCTGTGGTATGTGCTCTTCAGCACTTTAGGAACTTTGCGTGGGGTTTTGAAGTATTAGTCAGATGTGATCATAAACTTCTTGTAAAATAGTTATCGACTGAAAGGTTATTGATAGCTACACCAAAGAATGCCAGATTATCCATAAAATTTATAGATCATAATTACGAACTGCAGTATCTACCTGGCATTAAAAAACAAAGTAGCTGACTGCTTGAGGAGGTTAACCCTGCCGGTGTCTGAAGTGCCAGAGGATCAGTGGGAGGAGTTTAGTGTACTTGGACGGGTGAAGAAGAAAAATGTGTCATAACTAAGGATGAATGAAGTGAAGGGGTGAGCGAAGACTTTAATTTAGAAAGTGTGAAATCGTATGCAGTGGGAGGTGTGAGGGGAAGAAATTGGTTGAGAAAGAGTGTCACAAGTTGTGGGATGTTCGTGAGGAATTATCTGTGTTGGGTGAAAATTTGATGAGAGGTGAGAGAACTGTACCAAAGCAAACTTTGAGAAATAAAATAGTAGAGTTATGTGAAAAGCAAGAAAGGGATCAAGAAGAAATACTGGTGGCCGAAATGGATGGTGATGTGGAATGGCCAGTGACAGAGTGTTCTCATTGTTAAATTGCAGATAAGTCTAAAGGTACATTAAGACCATCTTCAGTGCCTGTGGAAGGTCCTGGTATGGTTTGGAAACATCTGGAGTGTATATGTGGACACCTGTGTAGGGTGAGTATGGGGGATGTGACTTTGTTTGCCATTAACTATTTCTCGGAGTGGCCGGAAGTGGTTTTTGTGGAGGATGCCAGCGAAGAGAAAGTTCTTTTGGATGAATTGTTTCAGAAGAAGGTTTGCCTAGGAAAGTATTTAAAGATAATGGGGCTCAGTTTAAGGCAGTGGAGATTGACTCACGTTTGCAGCACAATGGTGTGGAGCATAAATGTACTTCTGTTTATCATCCTGAAGGTATCAGAAATGGGGTTTCTGGATGACAGCGGTTTGCACCCTGATCAAGAAAGAACCACGTTCCTAGTCAGGGTAAGTCACAAACACACCCTAAAGGAACCTGCTCTGCCCCTCTGGTTGCTGGCACAGAGCAGGTAGGATTAACCTAAGAGGCAATGTGTAAAATATTTGTGCAATACTTCAAACAGCAAAACAGTGAAAACCCCACACCTCAAGATAACACACAGAGTTCGGAAAAAATACTTTAATAAATAAAACAAGACCAAAACAACAAAAACACAATAAGTAGAACTCGTGTTATGAATTTTTTTTAAATAAAAACGGTAGAAAAGCCGTTAGAAGCAAAAAGCACCAATTGTGGCTATGTGGTTGCGTCGTACTGGGACAAAGTCAAAAGTTCAGGCCAACTATGATGGAGCACAGGCTGGCTACAGGGACCCAATCGGGCCCACTGAACTAAAGAACCTTAAATCCTAGTGCAGGTTCTGAACCATGCGGTCAAGGAGATGCATCGATTTCCCCCAAGCAGCTGAGGACACACATCAAAGTTTTTCACGCAGCGGAAACAATGCGTCAGAGCTGAGATGCGATGAAATTCAGGTGCACGTGCTGGCTGCGTGGACGTGATGCGCTGATTCAGATGAGTGCAATTGCTGTGATGCTGAGTTCGGCGTCATCATCGAGGCTGTCGTCAATGGCAATGTAGGAAACTTGCACTGAGGCAACACTGCAGTGTTGGTTCCGAATGCGATATGCCAGGTTTAGCCATGCAACAGCACAGATGCACCAGTTATGTTCCTGAAATGGCAGAGATACGATGTTTCAGCTGGAGCAACACCTGAAGGATCTACCTCTAAGGGCCCAGGACTGGGGTGGCACCACTTGGCAGATCAGGTTCACAGCGGGCAGGGTCCAGTTGCTGTGCTGGGTTGGCTGGAAGTCTTTTATGTCCCTGAGACTTCAGATTAGGAGACCAGTCAGCTGGCCCTTGGAGTCACTCTGTGTTCTGGGTTGGAGAGTTGCAGGTCAAGTTCTTCTCACTTACGCAGCAGATAAGCACAGCCAGGCAGTAGTTCTTCCAGAGCAACAGTCCAGCAGAGTGGCAGTCCCTGTATCAGCACAGCAGTCCTACTTCCTGGCAGGGTATCCACAGATCCAGAGTATTGCTGAAGTAGTAGGGTATGAGGTCCAGGTCTCATCCCCAGTGGTGCCTTTGAAGTGGGGGAGACTTCAAAGAAGTCTTTGAAGTACACAAAGGTCACCCCTTCCTCACTAGACTCACTACAAGGGGGTATTCAGCCCTTTGTGTGGGGACAGGACACAGCCTGTAAAGATGTAAGTATGAGGCCGTAGCTAGCTCCTCTCTCCTTGCCTGTCACACCTAAGCTCCTATTGTGTGTGGCTGTCTAGAGGGAATACACAAAGCCCAGCTGTCACCAACCCCAGACAAGTGGTCAGAGATAGGCTACAGGTACCTAGAGCTAGGAGCAGGAAAATGCCAAATTTATAAAACTGACATTTTCAAAACTGCAATGATAAATCTGACTTTAACATTAAAGAGAACGTATCATTACAATTCCATAGGTACTAAACATGACAGATGTAACACCTCTAAACCAGGAATTACAGCTTGTTAAATGTAATAAGGAATCCCCAATGTTATCTTATGCAAGGGGTAGGCCTCACAGTAGTCAAAAATAATGTAAGAGTTTTCCACTTCCTGGACATGTAAAACTGAAAGGCACATGTCCTACATTTTACGTACCTAGCACTATACCTTATGGGATGTCCAGGGCCTACCTTAGGGCTAACATATATGCAATAAAAGGTGAGTTTAAGGCTTGGCAAGGAGTTTTAAATGCCAAGTCGACATGGCAGTGGGACACTGCATTCAGGCTACAATGGCAGGGCTTGAACATGTTTAAAGGGTTACTTTAGTGTGTGGCACAATCAGTGCTGCAGGCCCACTAGTAGCATTTAATTTACAGGCCCTGGGTATATAGTATATCACTCTACAAGGGACCTACATGTAAATTATATATGCCAATCAGGTATATGCCAATCTCAAATCATGTTTAAGGGAGTGAGCACCGTGCACTTTAACATTGGTTATAAGTGGTAAAGTGTGCAGAGTATTAGGGCCAACAGAGCAAAAGTCCAGAGAAAGTGGTGGCAAGCAGGCAAAATGTTTGGGGGGAAGACCACCCTTAGGCTGAAAGGTCTAACAAAATTTGTTTTGTATTATTATGTGTATCAATGGTGGGTAGGATTTTATTTTTATATGATATTTAGTGCATTTGTGATTTCTTATATATTTTTGATGTTTTGTTAAGGGAAGGGGATTTGCAGTGTCTCTTTTTCTTCTTTTACAGGACTAGGGCAAAGGGGCTGTTTATCGGGTCACGGAATTTGATCGTTTAAAGGGAACTGTAACAGAGTCAGCTGGAGCTGGTGAGAGAAGGATGCATGAGATGTGGGTGCTGGAGGCTGACCAAGGCTGAATAAAGTGTGTACTCACTAATCAAATCCTGGACGTAGTCATCATTTGTACACCACAACCCCATGGCAAAATAATGTGGTACAACCAACAGTGTTGAAAAAGAACATACAGGACCTTCTTATGAAGAATGCAGTTTGTCATGCTCCAAAAAGGAAGTGAGGCAGGGTTTTAATTCATTTGTGTTGTCTATCCAAATGACATAATGAGATTTAAAGATGACAGCCAATCCTAAGAAGGTCAATCTTTATATAAGGAGCTTTCGTATCAGGATGAAGATTATTATGAAAATTGTGCAGATGTTAATTCATTACAATGGTGACTAGAACCTGGAAATCTGTTTGGGGATTACTATAATAATCACAAATTCCTGTGGTCTTGCTGACGGATGCCTCTGCCCTTGGGAGGGGATCTACAATTTATGATCCCATTGATCAGGGTTGGTAGCGTAATTGGGAATCTGTTCAGCCTTTGGACTGGTGTAGATATATTGTAATCTAGTCAGGCCTGAGTTTCTTTGTTGATTTCCAAGCTATCCAGATGTATGAACAGCAAGAAAAAGATGATAGTTGTTTGTCTCCCACATACAGACAGATTTCTCTTCCTTATCTCAAACAGTTATCCAAGCTTCCAGCCTGCCCTGATACCTGCGCTTGGTTCTCTCTGTAATTCAGATGGTCTCTTTCCAACATCTAGTGAAAGTTCCTTCAAATTTCCAGCAAAAACAATCTTCTTCTACAATGGCAAGGCTCTTAGGGAAGTTATAATTCATGGCCAGAGCTTCCTATTACAAAACATTATCAGACCACTCAACAACCGCAAATGCGCGCATGCAGTTGCGGTCCAATTATTGTGCTCATTACCGGATATTCTCACCACTATCTTGGCTGTGCTGAGGGGCAGTGACTAGTTAAGTGAAATAAGTATGAGCCACAAAGAATATTCAGCTTGCCGTCAATCGATATTAGATGAGGAGTCAGCTCTGCCACAAGGCATCTTGGTCACTGAGCGGTTGGCCAAGTGTGCCGTTGACCCTCCGCTAGGCACGGCAATACCAGTAAAGTCCTTAAACCAAATAAGCAAATCACAAGGTGCAAAACCTGATTCTTCAGGCGATATCCTAAAAGTAGACCTTTCACTCCCTTCCTTAGGCCATTCATCAACTGTGGCAACTGGAGACACAGAGAAGAAGGCCCTTATGCTAACCAAACGGCAAAGGAAATGTGCAAGGAAGGCAAGAAAGAACTGCAGCCATCCTGGCACAGTGACAGCGCCCATAGTAGTAACCTCTGCCCGAGTTTTACAGCCAAACAAAAGCAACAAGTTACTTCATTGGGGCAGAAGGCCATGGCTGGCGAACAGGGGGAGAGAATACCTCCAAAAGGATACGTTCAAGTTCCAGGTGATTCTTGGGTATCACAATTAACAACCAAAGCAAGGGACGCTCAACCACAGTAGCCCACAGTGGTGAACATCTCCAGGATAGCTGACCATGAAGTGATGGCGGTGGCATAGGTGAATCCACTAGTAGTGCAGCAACGGGTGTATTGGAACCCCAATGATAATCAACCCTGAACAAGCTATAAAAGAATCATCAAATCAACTGATGAGGCCCCAACCTAAACAGGAATCACCAAGGGCACTGCCTTAAACTTGATTTACAAATAAGGGCAACAAATAAGATCTCAGTAAAAAAAATCCTCCTATATAAACAGCAAAGGTGCAAACAGCCTTACCAGCAACACCATGAGATTCCTCTTAAATCGTCTTGTTTGGCAGATCAAGACACAGACAGCAGTCATTCAGAGTGATGCAAACAGTGCCATCAGCAACTTCTACAGATGACGCTATAACCACTTTGACCAGCAGTACAAGGTACAAGCAGCACATACCCATCTCGCTGGACATGCTTCAAGTCATCCTGATGAATTCTCATTCACAATTCGTAACATCAGCAGTTGTAGATGATCAAGGTTGTCAACTTGACAATGGCTTGGGTGCATGCAACCCCAAACAGAACGCTTTTAGATCAACACAAACTCTTAATGTAAGTCTAGATCACCCCACGAGGAAGGTGGTGATCGACAACCCACAAGTCTCCATAACAAATGCTCTGAAGCATTTGTCTTCTAATATAGCAGTTAATTATCAGCCGGAGAGCAATTCAATTGGCAAGATCTAATTTTGATGGGCAAGAAACGGAGCCATAGGGAGGCGACAGGATGAGCCCCACAAATCGCGCTGAGGTAAAGAAACATATGCCTCAATGCCCAAGTGGTAGATAACATAGAATGTCAACAACATCTTTGTACCCCACAATACGCATCACAAGGCTTACAGGACACCGTAAGCAGACGGAACATCCTGAAACTCTTGGGTGAGCTGCCAACACTACAGCATATTGCATCCTCAGATTTATTATATGTCAAATTTCATTCACCAGGTTGGAACTCAGACCTGGAACAAGCACAGACCAAATGACGGACTGAGAAGATAGCCTTGCAGATTCTGGAGCTAAACAGGAATTTGAATCTTGGGGCATAATTGTCGCCAGGCCCATAAACCAGAGATATCCACTCCCCTTACTGCTTATAGAGAGAAAATACGCTTGGTTCGCTGGTCCGCGGCGCGACTCCATCCCGGAATCAAAAATAGACAAGGCCAGCCTCCTGTATACTCTGTGTTGTAGAATGCCCAAGGTCCTGTGTGTAATTTTAACCCCCAAGTTGAGGACGAGCACCCAAAAAGATGGCAATGGATAGCGCCAACACTGAATGCACCTAGGGAATACTGACCTCCCAGCGACAAGCCAAGAAAACGAAGTGCCTATTGCCATAAATATACTCTCCTGGAACATAGCAGGTGCAAAAGCTATAATAACCACCGGGTTTACTTTAGCTCGCGAAGGGAGATATGAACTGATTGTTCTGCAAGAAGCCTGGTTGACTGAACCAATAAACCTAGGAGGTTATGTACTTCATCACATAGGTGCCAAGAAGATGCACAAATCAGGCAAAGCAAGTGGGGGCCTGGCTATTTACATTTCAACTGCACTTCGTTTGACTTCTGGACAACTACAAACCTCCTCTGATGACCTGCAGGTAGTCAAACTCAACTTCGACCCTGATCAACAAATTTCCCCGGTCGTAATATTCAATGTTTATGCTCACGCCTACCAACAGAGGAAGGCGTCACTCTAAGAAACTGCTTTATGAAATCTCTGAAAACGGGATTCACCAATCCAAGCTGGGACATTCTAGTTACAGGAGACTTTAGCACAAATCTAATCTATACTCCAGGCCACGATGAGCAGCTGGCTGCCGAAAACACATTGTGGGCTGTTCAGCCCCAGGCAACTCACCTGCGGAAGCGACTGGACTGCATTGGCAGGGCATTGGTCACAGAATAAGAGCATCTTAGGTTGAGGGTCATCAATGGGATGACAAACCTTTGAGGCTTACTTATTACAACATGTCGTCTGCAATAATAATTGACTATACCATCATGACTCTCCTCTTGTTATCGCAGTTAAGGAAGTTTGAAATCAAAACTTCTTTACAGAGTGACCGCTCTTACTAACACACTGAACCGGCTTGGAAAATAATAAGACATGACCTGGCACCTGAGGATCTTGATGGACTGGGCTCATTAAATCTGAAGCGCCTAATTTGGTCTCATCAATACCTGCTGATGCTAGCTGCAAATGCGAAGGGGATACCAGCACTTTCATTGGCACATTCTACCTCTGCAATTGAAGCCTGGAGCACCTTTTTGGCAATTATATTATCATCTCTTGGCTCAACACTCTCACCGAAGCCTGCACAATTGGCTCCTTTGACTGCTAAAACCCTAATATTGAGAAGGGATCTGCAGCGTGAACTCCGGACAGCTATGATGCTTAAATCCCCAGCGACCATATGGGCAAACATAAAGCTGCTGAGGAAGAAGTATAAGAAACAGCTATGGCTGGAACATAAAATAAGCTGCTCTTTAACACCAAGCGCTCTAACACCAGGGCCTTCTGGATCAGGGTTAACGGCATCGATCGGGCACACAGACCTATAAACTGTTCTAGTATCCTTGAGGATACATGGAAATAATTTCTGTCAGGAACGTTTGCAGTGAAAAAACCCGAAACATCACAAGATATTAGCAACGTCGATTGGTTGGAGGTAGCATTACCATCCAACTGCATACAACCGAATTCTCAACAAACTGAGCCGATGCCCCACATATATATACTGCGGCGATGGAGGCTAAAGTAATCCGGGAAGGGCGCATAGATGGGGCACCTGATCTTTATGGAATTACCCAAGCCATTTACAAGTTAAACTCAGAATATTTGTCTGAGCCATCTGCAATACTATATAATGAGGTTGAGCTAAGTGGGAAAATCTCACCCAGCTGGCGTGGCTCAATTATCAATCTGATTTTCAGGGGAGGAGATTGATCGAACCAAGCTAACTACCGGCTTGTTGCAATAATAGACCCGGAGGTGAAGTAGTATGAATCCTTAGTATTTACTGACCTAATCACTTGGACTGATTCGGCAAGTGTGGTCCCTCCTAACCGAACTGTCTTTAGAAAAGGCACAGAACAACTACTAATATGTTAGCCCTAACAATCGCCGATCAATCAAAGCGCTTAAAGAAAAACCTCCATCTTTGTTTTATAGACATTTCCATTTGATTGTGTGGATGGAAGAGTGCTAAGGCGGAAGATGAAAAAAATTAGTTTTCCGGAAAGAATCCTCCGTGCGATTGAACTACTGTAAATAATAGCTGGATTCAAAGTAAGATCGCAGATAGCAAGAGGCTATAGAGGAAAATTCCAACGGACAAGAGCCTCAAACAAGGCTGTGTACTGGCTCCGCACTTGTTTAATCTCTTTATGGCTGATTTATCTCTCAAACTTAATGAGACTAACACTCACACGTCAAAGTTGGGGCCGTGACCCACTTCCCATCTTTCCTATGCAGACAATATAGTCCTATTGAGCCACACAAGAGTGGGGCTGCAGAGATCGCTTAATGCTCTGGCGGAATTTGCAGTGATCAACAAATTGGACATAAATATCACCAAATCATAAACGATGTCCAAATAAAACCATATCGCCACCCCCCTTAAAGACTATCTAGCGCTACATTGGAAGAAGTTACCAACTACAAGTATTCGGATTTGTACGTAGACAACAAACTGAGCTTTCTGGCACTTAAACAACATATTTTACATAAAGTTAAGGCTTTAACATTTGCTTTTTGTGCTATGGACCCTCATCCAAACCTCTCCTAGCAGTAATGTCAGCCACATTTCTTCCTGCAGTGGAAAGGTGCCCTTATGCTAGATAAAGAACAAATACGATTATACAAGCAAGTATTTGGCCTTCCCCAGACAGCGTCACCAGCCCATTTCAGGCTAGAATTTGGTACAGTGCAACAACGACTAGCCCAACAGTATCACACCATTAAGACTTGACATAACATACAATCTAATGCCTCATGCCCCATAGCTGGTGCATATGGTCTTGGAATGCAAATTTGCTGCGTCCTGTTTTTGCGATCACTGAATAAGCTTATCAAACCACATTCTCTAATGATTGACAAGAACATCTTTGCATCTTGCTGTCATGCATGCACTGATGGTTCTGCACGGGTACAACAGGTTGGTGCCAGCCCAGGTGTTAACATCGACATACTCAGCATACTTGAAACAGCAACTGTTAGTCCTACGTCTTGGGGCGTTGCCTTCCTTGGCAGATAAACCTGAAAGGCGACACTAAAACGGGAGAAGGTGCAGATTATGCGGCGCAGCTAAGGAGGGCATTGTACACATAGTTTGCATCTGTCCGGCCCTTAAAGAATTATGCATCCGAATGCTGAGATCTGCATTTATAGAGCACGGGCTGCGTCCTTGTCGTCCGTCCATAATGTCATGTCTTGACCTGGCCAACCCCCAGATAAATTGTAAATTCTTGCGATTTCTTCAGCTTCGAGCGAAGTTATTGAATGACCAACTTGATTCAATGCTAATGAGCTCCCGAACTCCTGTATTATGAGCACTAAATAATTTTCGCCTGTCTCTGTATCGAATGTACTCTTTCAGCATGTATGCACCTTTTACTAAGAGACTGTTGAAGCAAACGTCTGCGCACAATATGTATTAGTTATGACTTTTTGCCTTGCGGATAGCATTATGCATGCTACTGAATAAACCTCCCTTCTCCTCCACGGCTCTGAGGTGTAAGCAAGTAATTCATGCACTCAATTTGTACATACCAAGCCTCTTCCCAGCGGTCTCTTGCCATTAATATTTTCTTGATTGCACGTTATATTGTTCTAACCCTCAAGCTACTGTCCGTATAAACCAACCGAATTAAACAAACTGCTATGCCGAATGAAAACAGATTGAGCTGCTCAGAGGAGATGCCTTTGTGCAAGGTTTTAAATTTAAATCTGCAGTACGCCTCTCAATCTGTGACAGCCTTTTAATTAGCGTCTTACATTTTATTAATATGAGACGGCTTCACACTGGGTTTTAAATATATTGTGAAAGCATGTTGCGTTTTATATCAGTAGACTGCAAACTCTTTTATATAGTTTAAGCTGCTATACATATAATGGTGTTACATAACTGAACATGATGTATGAAATAAATACATTATCAGATTAATGGGCCTTGAAGCACCCCTAAGGGCTTGTTCAAATGATAGACTCTACTTTTCTACAGTCATCACGAAATCAATCAATCAATCAAGGATTTATTGAGCGCACTAATCACCCGTTAGGGTCTTAAGGCGCTGGGCGGGGAGCTATTGGTCGTAGAGCCATGTCTTGAGGTGTTTCCTGAATGTTAAGAGGTCTTGGGTCTGGCGAAGGTGGAGCAGTAGGGAGTTCCAGGTCTTGGCGGCTAGGTGAGAGAAGGATCTTCCTCCGGCGGTGGTGCGGCGGATGCGGGGGATGGAGACGAGGGCGAGGCTGGCGGAGCGAAGATTGCGGGTGGGGGTGTGGAAGGTGAGTCTTTTGTTGAGGTAGACTGGGCCTGTGGAGGGCCTTGTGTGCGTGGATGAGGAGTTTGAAGGTGATCCTCTTTGATACTGGTAGCCAGTGAAGGTCTCTGAGGTGGGGGGAAATGTGGTTGTGCCGTGGGATGTCCAGAATGAGGCGGGCGGATGCGTTCTGGATTCTTTGCAGCTTTGTTCGGAGTTTGGTTGTTATTCCTGCATATAGGGCGTTTCCGTAGTCCAAACAGCTGCTGACCAGGGCGTGGGTGACAGTTTTCCTGGTTTCGACGGGAATCCACTTGAAGATTTTGCAGAGCATGCAGAAAGTGTTGTAGCAGGAAGAGGAGATGGCATTGACCTGCTGAGTTATGCTGAGTGTGGAGTCCAAGATGAAACCTAGGTTGCGTGCGTGGGTGGTGGGTGAGGGCGCAGTTCCTAGGGAGGTGGGCCACCAGGAGTCATTCCAAGCTGAGGGGTTGGTGCCAAAGATGAGGATTTCTGTCTTGTCTGTGTTTAACTTGAGGTGGCTTGATTCCATCCAGCTGGCGATGGCGTGTAGTCCGTTGTGGAGGTTGTTCTTTGCAGTTGTAGGGTCTTTCGTGAGGGAGAGGATGAGCTGAGTGTATCTGCGTAGGAAACTATGTTGATATGGTGGGTTCGTGCGATGTTGGCGAGGGGGGCCATGTAAACGTTGAAGAGCGTGGGGCTGAGAGAAGATCCTAGGGGGACGCAACAGATGATTCTGGAGGCTTCTGACAGGAACAGTGGGAGGCGGACTCTCTGGGTTCTGCCTGAGAGAAATGACGAGATCCAGTCGAGTGCCTTGTTGCGGATTCCAGCGTTGTGGAGGCGTGTGCGGAGAGTGTGAGGACATACCGTGTCGAATACTGCAGAGAGGTCCAGGAGGATAAGTGCTGCTGTTTCTCCTTCGTCAAGCATGGTCCTAATGTCGTCTGTGGCAGAAACGAGTGCAGTCTCGGTGCTGTGGTTTCTGCGGAATCCGGATTGGGAGGTGTCGAGTACCTTGCTGTCTTCCAGGAACCGGGAAAGTTGGCTGTTTATGATTTTTTCGATGACCTTGGCTGGGAAGGGGAGGAGGGAGATCGGGCAGTAGTTTTTGGGGTCGTCTAGGTCTGCCTTTGGTTTCTTCAGCAGGTCGTTGATTTCTGCATGCTTCCATCTTTCTGGGAAGGTGGCTGACTCGAAGGAGCTGTTGATGGTTTTGCAGAGGTGGGGGGCGATGATGATGTTTGCCTTATTGAAGATATGGTGTGGGCAGGGGTCCGATGGTGATCCGGAGTGGATGGAGGCCATGGTGGTGGCGGTGTCCTCAATGTTGATGGGGCTCCAGGTGTGGAGGAGGTGGGTGTTGCTTGGAGCGTTGGGTTCTTGGGTGTTTGTAGTCAGCTGGTGGGTCTGGGGTTTGAAGCTATTGTGGATTTCTATTATCTTTTGACAGAAGTGGGTTGCCAGTGAGTTGCAGAACTCCTGTGATGGCGGGGGTTCAATGGAGCAGGTCCTGGGGGTGGAGAGCTCATTGATGATGCGGAAGAGCTCTTTACTGTTGTGAGCGTTGCCGTCGATGCAGTTTTTGAAGTGGGTCCTTTTGGTGGTACGGATCAGTTGGTGATGTTTGCATAGGGCATCCTTGAAAGCGATGTGGTTGGAGTTGGTAGGGTCAAGGTGCCAGGTTTTTTCATTCTGCGACATAGCCGTTTGGATTCCTGTAGTTCTGGGATGAACCAGCTGGTCTTGATTCTGTGGGAGGTGTTTGGTTTTTTTTTGAGCGGTGCGAGGGTGTTGGCGCAATCTTCTAGCCAGCGATGCAGGTTGGTGGTGGCTGTGTTGGGGTCTGGGGTCCCAGGGGGTGGGGCCCGGGCGAGAGTGGAGATCAGTTGATCCATTGGTATTTTGCTCCAGTTGCGTCGGGGGGTTGTGTTCGGTGGTGGTGAGTGACTGGTTTCTGGTAGGAGAAGTGGATGCAGCGGGGGTCTGTCCAGCTGACTTCGGTGGTGTGGCTGAAAAGACGTGGTTGCTGGCTGAGAAGATGGGGTCGAGTGGTTGGGTGAAGTGACGAGTTGCTTGAGGCCGAAGTTGTCGAGGTTGCCGATTAGGTTGGTGGTGTTGATATCGTTGTTATTTTCTAGGTGGAAGTTTAGGTCACCGAGGAGGATGTAGTTTGTTGAGGCGAGGGCTTGGGAGCTGATGGCGTCGGCGATGTCGTTGCAGAACTGCGGTCTGGGTCCAGGGGGCCTGTAGACCAGTGTTCCTCTGTGTGCTGTTGCCGTTGATGCAGATTTTGAAGTGGAGGTGCTCGGCAGAGTTGATGGTGTTGTGGGAGTTGGTGGAGACTCTTATGGTGTTTTTGTGGACTATGGCGATTCCTCCTCCTGGCCTGTTGATTCGGTCTCTTCTGGTGATCTTGTAGTTTTTATGGTATGGCTATGGCTACGTCTGGTTCCAAGTCCAAATTCATCCAGGTTTCGGTGAGGAATGCGACGTCGGGCGAGTATGTGGTCAGGAGGTCCCAGAGTTCAATTGCATGTTTGTGGACGGAGCGGGTGTTAAGTAGGATGCATTTTAGGCGGTTGTCTGTTTTGATTTGGAGGTTAGGTTGCAGGTGAAATTGCAGGCTTTGCAGGAGAAGGGTCCTTTGGTGCACGTCGGTGTGGACTGGAAGCAGATGAAGGAGCGTCCTGGATTAAGGGCATGGAGTTCGTTGGCAGCGTAAAGGTGTTCGGTGGCGCGGGAGGCGTGTTGGCCCGGGGGTCTGGCACTGGGCGCGGTCTTGGCGCGGACAGGCGCAGACGGGCTTGCCTTTGGCGTGCTTTCGGCGTGTCAGCAACGCGTCCGCGCTGCGGCCGGCATAAGAGGGGAGGTGGGAGGGAGTGGCAGCTGGGAGGAGGGAGGGAAACCTCCAAAGGGAGGGCGAGGGCAGCAGGAGTCAGGAGCGGGAAGAGCTCAGAGGAGGAGGGAGGGGGCGGGCCGCAGGGAAGCAGCGGCGCGAACCTTCCGGGGGAGGAGAAGCCAAGGAGCCCAAACAAGCCCAGACAAGCCCAAAACAATGGCAGCAGTTACTGGAGCAGTGGTGAAGAGGAAGCGACCTGCCTGCAAGGATGCAGGGTCATAGGTCGCACGCACTATTATTCAGCAGCAACTTATCCAAATAACAATAAACTTTTACCTGGCAAATTATCCAAATTCACGTCCTCCTAATGTCCTTTAACAGGGCCTCTCCCCGGTGGGGCGGGGAGCCTCCGATGAGGCCTCCTCCACGCCTGTCCTGCACACACAGGTCCCTTGGGCCTTGGTGCTGTTTGGGGGGCCTCCGATGAGGCCTCCTCCCCACCAGGACAGCAACTGCACCCGAGGCGGTGCGCGAGCCTAATAACAACCCACCCGGGCTGCAGTGGTGAAGCTGGGGCAAGTATTGGGTCTGGCTGGTGCCCCAGGGGTGCTCAACGTACAATGCTTTGCCCCGGGGGCACCGCTAGGCACGCTCTCACTTGGGATTTTGCTTCCTGATGCCCTGGGGGCACCGAATCCAGCATGCTCTCGGCGCTCTTTACCAAGAGGGATGCCTAGGTGGCGCCGGTGATACTCCCTGGTAGCAGTGCACTCAAGGCTCGAAGGACAAGTAAAACCAACCGCTGCCAAGGTGCGATCAAAAGAAAAGCGATTCTCAAGGCGCTATGAAGGAATCAAGCAAAGCGCTGCACACGCACTGAAAGCAGGCAATTGCAGGGGGCAAGGGCCACAGTACCCAGCCCCAGGGGACACAAAGGTGGAGCACATGGCGGTAGGTCCCAGCAACAGGCCAGAACAAAGGGGATGTAGACAGTGGCAGTTCCTCCTAGTGACCCAGCAGGTCACAGGTCAGCACAGAAGCAGCAGTCCAAGGGAGTTCCGGGTGAGTCCCTCCCACAGCATTCTGTGTCTAGTTACAAGTATGTTCCTTGTGTGCAGGTGTCTCTTTTTCATGGGGGAAACCACCTATGCTTATACTCAGTTTTGCACAAGGTTTAACAAAGAGGTGGAGAGGCGGTCCCTCCCAGTTACAACTGGTTACAGGAGTGTCCCCCTCTATGCTCCAGCACAGGCTCCAGACATCAGTTGGGGGGTAAACAAGCTCTTTGTGTGAGGCCAGGGCACAGCATTTACAAATGCAGGTGTGCCCCACCTCCCCTTCTCTCAGCCTAGGAAGACCACTCAATATGTAGATGCACCTCTATGACACCTCCATCCTCCCTGTGTACAGGCTGTCTGAAAAGTATGTAAAAAGCCCAACTGTCACTCTGAGTCATAAGCACAGAGAAATGCTCACTTTCTAGAAGTGGCATTTCTGTAATGGTAATAAAAAATTCTCCTGCACTAGTAAGCAGCATTTCTCACCACCATTACAACCATACCAAGCATGCCTACGCTACCCATCACAGATCAGACAATACCCCCTAGACATAAAGCAGGGCATTTCCAATGCAATCCTATGAAAAGAGAGCACTGCAGCACTCAGAGCAGTGAGAAACCAAATAGGCTGTTTGTCACTATCAGGACAGGCCATGCAATCAGGCACATGTCCTGCCTTCTCCATACATAGCACCGTGCCCATTGTGCTAGTTAAGGCCTACCCTAGGGGTGACTCATATGTAGTAAATGGGGAGTTTTGGCCCGGCAAGTAAATTTACATGCCAGGTTCCTGTGGCAGCAAACTGCGCATAGCAGGTCTGAGACAGGTTTGAAAGGTTACTTCTGTGGGTGGCGCAAGCAGCGCTGCAGATCCACTAGTAGCTTTTAATTTACTGGCCCTGGGTATAGGGATACCACTGAACAAGGGAATTACAGGTAAATTAAATGTGCCAATTAGGTGTAAGCCAATCATACCAAATTTAGAAGGGAGAGCACCTGCACTTTAGCACTGATCAGCAGTGATAAAGTGCTCAGAGTGCTAGATCCAACAGCAAGAGGTCAGAAAAAATAGGAGGAATGAGACAAAAAGTCTGGGGATTAATCCACAAAAAGGGCAAGGTCCAACACTCCTTCACATAATTTTCGGCACTTTGCATTGTACTTTTCACTGTTCACCATGTCAAGGTTGTTTAGGTATGCTAGTGAGTAAAGCCAAATGGAAAGTGACTTAAGAATTTCATCTACACAGCATTTCATTAGCTTAACACTTCTGTCATCCAGTTTGCATACCACATTCAATATACATGGACACAGAAGTCAGATAAAACCCACCAGGACCATTTAATCTGTCAAATGCACACTATATTAGCCTCCAAACCTCTTCTGGTTCCTAAACTGGCATTTCTTCCATGTGCCTGTTCAAGTCTTTTGAATACTCTCACAGATTTTGCCCTTGCCAAACTTTGCTGTGAGTGTTTTCATACATTTGGAACAATTTCTTCAAGGAATTCCTTATGTAACTTCTTTAAATACACTTGAGTAGTCTTCCCTTATAATTTGTTTTAGGGCGAAACTATAACTGAAACACTGTTGACTATGTATCTCAGGAAATGTTCATATCCTTATCATATTTCCAAGTCCCCTCCTCTCTTCCTGTCTAAAAAAAAGATGTGAATCCATGCAACTCTGGATATCAGACATCACATTATGTAAACCTGTGCACATATCCGGTTGGCGAGGGGAGCAGATCCTTCTACAAACAAGCACTGGCAAAACCAACAGGTCTTGCCTATGCAAGAGTTATTGGCTTTTGCCATTGTGTTTCAGCCATGCTGTACACTAGCGTGGTTGTTGTTCAGCACAGCTAAAAGTTAGTGACATGGATAAGTGTGGCGTGGGGTATCCTAGAGTGGAATGGCAAAGAGTGGAGTAGACTGATGTGGAGTGGCAAAGAGTGCCATTTACTGGAGTGGCATAGTGTGGAGTCTCGTAGAGTGTGCTGTGGGAAATGTAAAAAATAAACACGCTGTAGTAAATATGAAATGTGAAAATATCACGCAGCATAGAGCCCAAGCAGAAACCACACAGACGTTTGTAGTTAGAAACTAGTTTAGACCTACCCCCCACACTGACATGTGCAAGGTGAAATGTTCATTTCAGGATATAATGGAATAAGAAATGTGAAAGGGTTTTCATTTAAAAGCCAACTCATGTCTAACAGACCCACAAGCATTTACAACATCTGCAAACGAGTCCCCCAGCACACTCTCCGTGCCTACAAACAGATTGTGGCCTAATAAGACAATGGGTACATAATTGAATTAACCTAAAGCACACAAGTGCATAAATAAACAATGGTAGCATGGAAGAGACCAAATTCTGAGCAAACCAGCACACACTTCACGTAAATTACATTTACTATGTAGCACATACACATTCATCGGGAAAAGAATGCCCTGTCATAATGCACTGTTAAATGTATAATAAAGAATGTGCAATGTTTTAGCTCAGGAATTCGGGGTTATGGGGTGACATGTTTTCAAGTGTTTATCCATTTTAAATCTATAACTTGCAAGTAAACTATTTTTTACTAAGAATAATAAAGCATTGTATTCAATTCCATAAAAGGCCTGTCTGTGAACAGGTATTCAAGAAAAACCATAGTGTGCAATGCTGAGGTGCTACCCGCAGTCTTTTTCTCCCTGTCGTGACAGTAAAGACTGCCTTTGGATTGCCAAGAAGAGTCTGCATGGTTATTTGAGTCTTGGGAGCATTTTCATTCACCCTGCAACAGTTGGCAAGCCACATTCCAGGACGTTCCTTTGCTCCCCATTTGACGGCTGAGAGTTAAGAGACAGAAGAGGTACCACATGCAACTTTTTTATTTTTGTTATAGGAGGATTGTGTACATGTGTTGCACAATCAACAAGGTGTCTACATAACTAGTTAACCTGTGATTCCCAACAACAGGTTGGAAGTGGCCTATGGCGGAGCTTTGAAATCGGAAGGTGCTGAAATGTTCTCCATTTGACACCGAGGGACAGCTGAAAACCTTCAGTTGGGAGCTGAGCACTCAAACTTCCCATCCTGGACCTAAGTCTTTCAATGGCTAAAATGCATGGTCTGAAGTGAATCTCCTCTGGGGCGTGGAGGAAAGTGGCCAGGGGTTGCTAGTTGCGTTTACCACGAAGTAGTTTAGAAATATGATTATCGCCCTAGAATAGAATTTCATGTTGTATTTTTATGTAACTGAAAGGTAAGAGACAGAAGAGGTACTGCATGCAGCTTTTTTATTTTTGTTACTGGAGGATTGTGTACATGTGTTGCACGATCAACAAGGTGCATACATAACTAGTTAACTTATGATTGCCAACAACAGGTTGGAAGTGGCCTATGGCGGAGCTTTGAAATCGGAAGGTGCCAAGATGTGCTCCATTTGACACTGAGAGACAACTGAAAAGCTGGTGTCGCACAACCTTACCTCCAGGTAAGAGCGGAGCACTCAAAGTTCCCATTCTGGACCTAATGTCCGGGAGTCTTTCAGTGGTTTCTCAAACACAAGGTCTGAAGTAAATCTACTTTGGGGCGTGGAGGAAAGAGGCCAGGGGTTGCTATTTGCATTTACCACAAAGTAGTTTAGAGATGTGATTATCGCCCTAGAATAGATTTTTAGGTTGCATTTTTATGTAACATAAAGGTAAGAGACAGAAGAGGTACTGCATGCAACTTTTTTAATTTTGGTACTGGAGGATTATGTACATGTGTTGCACGATCAACAAGGTGCCTACATAACTAGTTAAGCTATGATTGCCAACAACAGGTTGGAAGTGGCCTATGGCGAAGCTTTGAAATCGAAAGGTGCCAAGATGTGCTCCATTTGACACTGAGAGACAACTGAAAAGCTGGTGTCGCAAAACCTTACTTCCAGGTAAGAGCGGAGCACTCAAAGTTCCCATTCTGGACCTAATGTCCGGCAGTCTTTCAGTGGTTTCTAAAACACAAGGTCTGAAGTAAATCTACTTTGGGGCATGGAGGAAAGAGGCCAGGGGTTGCTAGTTGCATTTACCGTGAAGTAGTTTAGAGATGTGATTATCGCCCTAGAATAGAATTTTATGTTGCATTTTTATGTCACTGAAAGATAAGAGATAGAGGTACTGCATGGAACTTTTTTCTAATTTTTTTTTATAAATGTATTTATTAATTTTTGAGTAGAACAACAAAACTTTCGTTTCATATACAACATTTTAACACTGAAGCGGGGACAGCATGAATGTCATTCAGTGACCAACATTTCTGTGGAGGACAGTGAGTTCATTCGAGTATCACCAAATAATGAACATTTGCTTAACATTGAAAACAGTTAGGTAACATATAGGTTATACATCAGTCATCCTGCTGTGATCTGGATTCCGGTCTTGGTTCAAGATCATAATAATTGATCCATGCGCTCCATATTTCTGGAATTTACGCGGGCACCCTCTACTATCATAAACCACCCTTTCTGCTGCCATATATAAGTCCACCCCTCGCTTACATTCCGTCAGAGTTGATAAGTTGATACCTCAGGTACCCCCCAGTGTCTTACCAAATCCCTATTTGCTGTTACCACTCCAAGGCTGCACAATAGGAGTTTCATACAAGGCAAATCAATATCATTGCGAATGCATAGAAGCATATATTTAGGGTTCTCTGGGATCACTGCCTCAAGTATCTTTTCTAGTTCATCCAGTAGTATTCGCCAATATGAATGTCACCCCCAAAGGGTTTGGTAGAAACTCCCACCCTGGGTGTTGCAACGCAGACAGTGGGGGAAGGATGCTCGTCTCAACCTATGTATGCACACTCTATCATAATAGATTCTATGGAGTATGTTGAATTGGATGAGTCGGAGCCTGGCCTTAACTGCCACTTCTCTAGGGAACATAAGTGCAGCCTCCTCAAACTCGCCCACATCTTCTTCCCATTTGCGCTTAAGTTTTTGCAGGTTGTTAGACATATTGTTAGTGAGAGCTTTATAAACGGTTGAGACTGCTTTTCCAGGTATTTCCCCCATCAATAGCCTACCTTCAAGGGGTGAGTATTCAGTTAGGTCATCTGGGATTGTTTCCACTCCCCATACATGTTGCAGTTGTATATACTTAAAATATTGAGTGTCAAGTAGCTGGAATTCCTGTTGGAGCGATGGGAAGGGTCTGAGGTCTCCTCCCTCCAATAAGTCTCCTACTTTGGATATACCTATATTATCCCATGTATCGAAGCCACACAGCTTTCCTATTTCCTTAAGTTTCCTGCCCACCCATAACAGGGTTTCCCTCGTGATTTTATTTGCCCATCCTATACGCCCATTGGCTCTACGCCACACCTCTATAATCACCTGTGTGGTAGGCAGTGAACATCCCACTCCCACCCCGAAAAAGATAGTGTAGATAAGAGTGCTTCTCAAATTGCGTACTTTATTAGTATTTTGTGAAAACTTGAGACTCCTCACAAGAAGACACCCCTAAAACCCTGTCTGTTCCCCCAACACCATATGACCTCGGTGCAGTTTGTACTGCATATAGAACCTGTCTTTCCCCAACACGATAAGAGAGAATAACAGAGTTAAGGGGATACCTATATTATCCCATGTATCGAAGCCACACAGCTTTCCTATTTCCTTAAGTTTCCTGCCCACCCATAACAGGGTTTCCCTCGTGATTTTATCTGCCCATCCTATACGCCCATTGGCTCTACGCCACACCTCTATAATCACCTGTGTGGTAGGCAGTGAACATCCCACTCCCACCCCGAAAAAGATAGTGTAGATAAGAGTGCTTCTCAAATTGCGTACTTTATTAGTATTTTGTGAAAACTTGAGACTCCTCACAAGAAGACACCCCTAAAACCCTGTCTGTTCCCCCAACACCATATGACCTCGGTGCAGTTTGTACTGCATCTAGAACCTGTCTTTCCCCAGCACGATAAGAGAGAATAACAGAGTTAAGGGGACTGTCCATCGTGCAGTGAGAGTAGGATAGAGGTAACTGAAGTAAGGGGAGAAGGCATAATGATGAGTGTACAGGGCAAACTCGTAGATGTTTTGGGAAGTAAACAGGCTGGATAGAATCCATACACCAGCATGTGGAGAGCATGGGTGAACTTCTTCAAACCCGAGAAGTAAGTCACCCTACTTATGGTATTCAAGAGAAACCACTCATTGACTTAGACGGCACAAGGGGTGCGTGGTGACTGTCTAAACTGACTTATAAAAGAGAAAGAGAGTGAGATGTGCTCTCTAGAAGTAGGAAGCCCTGAGCCACAGAGCTTGAGCGGTTAAAATTTCAAAGCACCATGGCCAGCCAGACCTCAGGTTAGGATCCAGCAAGGTTAGGGGATGGTTGATACTCTGCAATAGACCAGCACAGCAAATGGGTGCCCAAGCAAATTTGTGCAGTGTAAGCCTCACTCCCAGTGAGACCGTCGCTGAAGAAGGTCACTGGAATGTTGTTGTATCATTTGTAGATAACTTAGCAGACTGGACTGAGCGGTTAGCTCCATAAATTAGTCCATGGTCACAAGATGGGTCTTTTGACTCACATGACATGGTGAACGCAGCAGGCTGCATTCTGTATGGTGAGGGTGATCTAGATTGGGACTACACTTACATGAGGAAATGTCTGCATATGTAGCAGAATTACTTCAGGCAGCACCATCCCCACTGTGCTTTTACACCAGATGCCCGTGATACATAAGGGACCTGGAGCACTACATTATGTTCCTTGGCCACAAATGGACAAGGACAACCTCAGGAAACAGCTGCCACTGATTACAGAGGGAGCAGGAAAATGGATCAATCAGGGTATTTAAGAAACAAACTGCAGGTATCACCCTGGCAGCAGGGGATGTAAAAAGCCTGCTTAGTTCCCTCATAGGGGATGATGTTAGAAATGTGACCCTGACTGATATGAGGTGTGATGGGTCTCTGTTGAATCTGGTTAGATCAGTAGTGTGGGATTATCTGAAGAAAATGTACCCCGAAAGACCAGATCGCGGACCCCTCATGACTCAGTCCATGCAACTGAATGAGGATTCAGCGCAATACATCAATTGGATGAAAAACAAATGCGCCTAGTAAGTAGGTCTAGACTGGGAAGTGACAGGAGGTATTGCTGTACTGTTTTATAATATAGTCAAGAAAGGGTTCCCTTCTGACGTACAGGACAGCTTAGATAACATAGTGGCACTGGAACTCAAACCCTGGACGGAAATTCAAGCACACACAATCGATTTTTGCAATTAAAAGCAGGAAAAAGAAAAGTAAACAGGAAGGAGCAGAGAAAGCAGCAGCCAGGCTGGTGCAGCATAAATTAGCGAAGAAAGGAGCAACAGAAGGCTCTTTAGTGACATCGGCCTCTCAGATGACTACAATGTGTGCAAGAACGGTCCCAGGAGCCACACAACAACAGTAGCCACATCAATAAAATGATGTAAGGATACAGGGAAGTAACAGAAGAGAACGAGGAAATGTAGGAAGAGGTAGGATGAGTCCTCCAAGAAGGGATCAGGCATGTTATTATTGCCAGAGGATTGGACATCTTATTAGAGACTGCAACATGAAGAGGTGGGGTTAATAAAAAGGAAGAATGGGAATCTATGGTCAATCAGGAAATATAACAGCACAACCACAGCAAAACTCACAAATTACATACATACCCCAGGCACCCTCGTAAAATGTACAGTTGCCAGGAAAGCCCCAAGAGCAGCAGGGCCTACCTCAGTAGAACTACCAAGCACCCTCCATAGAGATCCCACTGCAAAGTGGAGAAGGATGAGTAGTTGTAAGGAGGAAACCCTTTCCAAGTGAACTCTCTGGAAACCTACACACAATGAGGGTGCCCAGAGTATTTATGTGTGTCCAGTCTTGTCAGTAATGCAAAGGACAGATGAGGCACCCACTGTGACGGTGTCTATCAATGATAAGAGATATGCATTCCTCAAACACAGGAGTAACAAAATCATGTATTAGAGAGGGAGGCCTTCCGATTTCCGACAGATCCATGGACAGGCAGGGATTCCCAAAGGAAGTTATAAGGGTTCCTTTTACCAAACCAGTGGAGATGGAAGTAGGAGGGAGACACATTGACAGCTGTCTACTCTTCTCACCAGCTGTCCCGGCAAACTTGTTAGGAAGAGATCTGATGGCCAAATTGAATATGACCTTTCATTTTGAACCAGACGGTAGCATGACTTGTTGCACACCTGGCATTCCACCTTCCAGACTCATGGCGCTAATGGTAGAATCCTCCAGCAGAGTTCAAATTAGAGCACAACCCACTGATATGGGGACATTTACTGCAGCAGTATACACCATCATAGCAGAGACATCAGAGTTACTTGGAAGGAAGGTTCAAGTACCCAAAGAATACCTCTTTAGAGAACAAAGACTCTGGGCTATCAGAAGCGGAGGTGATATTAAAGAAAGAGGCTTTGAACTTACACCAACCCATGGCACCCTAATGGCCAGCGACCATATTAATATTTTGTGAGCATGTGTCATCTTCCTTGAGCCAGGAAAGATGGTTAGGGAGATACTAGATGACAAACTGAGGAAAAGAGTTCTACTTTTCAGGAAGACATAGCACTACGGACTGTGTTAGAAGTCTGAATGCACACACCAAGCAGAGCGTTTGACTCAGTAAAAGAAGCAGATCTGTCACAAGTACCAAACACCCTGTGGACTAAGGGTCCCCATGATGTCGGCCTCATCCACAATGCAGCACCATTCCTGATTACATTGAAGGAAGGCGCCATCTTACTCAAAGTAAAGCAGTATCCCCTGTGCAAGGAGGCAGATGAGCGCATCACCCCCACTATACAGGCATTGCTACAATAGGGAGTAGTTTACTCTGGTGGTCTCTTTGAAACACCTCTATTTATCCAGTTAAGAAGGCTAAGGGCAATAATTGGTGCATGGTTCAAGACCTGCACCCCTTGAACAACATAGTGTTACCAGAATTCCCAATTGTCCCTGACCCCTCCATCATCTTGACGAATATCCCCCAGGATGCCAGATATTTCTCAGTCATTGATCTTAAGAACACCTTCTTCAGCATCCCACTCCATCCACATAGCCATTATTTGACAGTGTTCTCATCTCGTGGGACTCAGTATTTGTACTCTTGTTTGCCCCAAGGGTGTTTAACAGAGAAATAAAGAATGATCTGTCAAATTGTCTATGTGACAGCACTCTGTTGCAATATGTCGATGACATATTGATCTGTAGCCTTACTCAACAACAGTGCAGAAGAGATACTATATCTCTTCTGAGCACTCTTGCCCACTGAGGATACAATGTGGAGAAAGAGAAAATTCAGCACTGCCAGGAAGAAGTCCAATTTTAGAACAATTACTGTCAGCCACTGGTAGGCGTGTAACACCTGAATGGGTAGCATCCATCCGGCAAACCACAGAGATAGAAACTGTCACAGGAATGCAGAAGTTTCTGGGCCTCTGTAACTATGTGAGACAGTGGGTATTTGATTATAGCATGTTAATAGCCCCACTGTTAGTGGATATCAAGACCACTTTGACTACTCAGAGTGTTGGGGTAAGAGGTGATACTGTCACGCGTTGAATCCTGTGACATTCTGGGTCCACCCAATATTAAACCCTGAGGAGGACGAGCATGTCTGTGCAACACATAGTACTAACGAATGCAGTCAAGCCACAGAGAACCCTATACCAGGTAGCATTGTCTAGACAGGAATTAGACACACAGGGGCAGCAGTAGTCAAAGCTCAGCAGCATCATTCCTTTAACACACTACAGGTCTCAGAACAACTGACATTACACGTACATTATTCTGCCCAGGCAGCATAACTGACAACATTAATAGCGGCCCTCAAGTCAGGAGCAGGAGAGGAAATTACCACATGCTCAAATTCAGCATATGTAACAGCAACAGTGCAATACAGCATCATGAGATGGAGTAGGCAAGGGTTTCTTAAATCGGATGGTAGTCCTGTGATGTATAGAAAACTCTTAGAGGCCCTAATAGAGGCACTTGCCCTACCACGGGCAGTGGTGGTTGTGAAATGTGCAGTGCACACAAATGGACAGGATTTTGTGTCCTGGAGTAACACACTAGCAGATAAGACAACCAAGAATGCAGCTAGGTATGCACCCCCAACGGTACCATCAGATCCACAACCTGTCCCTGCTCTGTTGGCTCAGACTGCCTCACCAATGGAGTCTGAATCCAAAACTACCACAGACAAGGACACATCTCATTACACTGAGACATCAAGGTTACACATGAGAGATTTGCAGGAAGCTGCTTCTTTACATGAAAAACAGTTATTGGACGATACAGGATGCATCCAATCAGGGGATGACCTAGTGTATAGACAATTATTTAATGGAAAACCAGTGATGTCACAGGCCCTACTTGCAATCGCCCTGGATCAGATCCATTTGCCAGCCCACACCTCCAGGGATTATTTGTCAACACAAATACAACAAGACGGGTGTGTCCCCAATTTGCACAACGTAATTACCATGTATTTACACAGCTGTATGATCTGTCAGCAGTTGTCTCCTAATCTAAACTTTGAAAGTGAAAAGCTCCACCATTCCACGACCACAACGTCCTGTTAAAGCCCTTCATTTGGACTTTGTGGACATGATTGATAGATGCAGAAACTATAGGCACCTAATCTTGGTGGTCTGCCCATTCTCCAGAAGGATAGAGGCAGCACCATTCCCCAGCAGCTACATTCCTGGTTCGGGAAGTGATTCCACGATAGGGAATACCAGAAGGGAGAAAATCCAATAATGGCACTCATTTTCCAATGCAATATTTGAACATATCACAGCAGTACTAGGGATAAAGCACAAATTTTCCTCTGTGTACCACCCTCAGTAATGGAATAGTAGAGTGCCTGAATGGACTCTAGAAGAGCAAGATCAGCAAGTTATGTGCTATTCTAAATAAAAAAATGGCTATATTGTTTGCCAATGGCATTATAGTCCCTGAGAAATACACCAAGCTCAGACCACCACATGACACCCCACCATATAGTGACTGGGTGAGCCATCAATGTCCAAGCACCTGCCACTAGAAGTAAAATTCAGAATGAAAGTCCATTCCAAGCACTGAATGATGAAATGTATATGTACTTTTGTAAACTAATGAAAGGTGCAAGGTTCATCTTCAAACAGTTAAGGAAAAGAAAAGTGCGCCAATGCTGAAGTCAACCACCCAGAGGTGAAAATAGGATATAAAGCATTTATACACAATTTGGTTTATAAATGGAAGGAAAAACGATTTGAGGCCCCTACACAGTCATCATGGTCACAGCAACCATCCTCAAGGTGGATGGCAGGAAGCCCTGCATCCATCACAGCCATGTGCATCTCGACAGCTTTTCGCCAAAAGTAATGGACAATGTAAATAAATGAAACAAGAAGGGGGGGGGTAAAGACTATCACATCAAAAGAGCCCCTAGGGGACCACATTTTTTGAACAGACAATACAAAAAATATGTATTTTTGTTTTTATTCTTTTTTTCTCTTCCACTTCTATTCTTTCTTTTCTTTGCTAGCAAAGGGCCCTCTAATCTTAATGTCTTTCACATTTTGAGAGCACTCTTAGATAGCAATGTGACCCGTCATGCCATTGCTAAATTGTCAGATAATCTATGGTATCAGCATGCTAGAAGTGCATGCAGAGAACACAAATGAGTCGTGATTCATGTGCTCCCTAATTCCTCAAGCTACTGGTTCAGATAGACTGCACTCCACAAACGAAATACCACCAAACATAGATCACTTCTTATTACATCTGTACTTGTGTAGAATTAAGGCCCAAATGCAACTAAAATATGTCAAAGTTGTACACTTACTAGTCAATGCCACATGATATGATACTTTACTAGAAGTATTGTACATCCTCACAGATAAGCAAGACATCAGGGAAAAAAATATCACATATGAGAAAGACAGGTCATCACAGCACTGTAGACTGCACCCAGATGGTCCGAGATCTAGGATTTTTGGGAGTAACACGCCCACCAACTGAATGTAACAACTATTTTGCGAACCCCTCACCCCCAGATTGTGTCTGGATTCCAGGGATTAGAGCAACAGGGTCAGTCTTTGCTCATAATCAATGGCATCCCAACACTGATTTTTCCTGCAGGGATATATCTTTATGGAATGGCACTAATATTAGGCAGGATGTAATAAAGAAATGTACAACTACCTGGGACAAAAATAACTGTGTTATTCTTGGGTAGATAGCACTGTAAGTCCCTAGGCTGTCATGAAACTAACTTCTGTTTCCTTATGTTTTAGGGGTTATGGCACCATTGACGTAGGCCAGAATATTGCTTATAAGGTCACAGTCTTCCACGGCGACATTCAGGGTGGCACCTCCAGCCTGATGGATTTCTTCTGGCAGTGTGGAGAGCTGCCATATGCTCAGTAACCACCTAGCTTGGGAGGGATGTGCTCCTTAGTGATTTTGCACACTCCAGTTTTGGTAATACCTGGAATAAACATTTCCGCTTTGAATAAACACCCCATGAGCCGCCCAATGACCTTATTACATCACAGCCAAAGGAAGATAACTGCAGAGTACTATGGCACAAGCATCTGGAATGAAGTTCCACAAGAGTATTGACTGTTCAATGATGCTGAACTTCTCATCAGGAGCATTTTGCTGTTTGTCCAAGCAAAGGCAACAACTTGTTGGCTCCAGGTCAGATGTGCGAGCTCCTCAAGATCATTAACACCACCACAGAAGGATTCAATGCCATTAAGGAAGAACTGCGTGCCCTGAGATTGATGGTGCTCCAACACTGTTATGTACTGGATGTTGTGACAGCCATGCAAGATAGGCACTGCATGCTGCACTTTTACTCCAGCAAATGATGCAGAAAATTGAACTTTGACAAAAGCAATAGAGAAACTGTATAATTTACAAAGATTATAAATGAAGAACATGCCCTAGATAGTTGGTTCAGTGATTGCTTTGCGACACTGCCATCCTGGATATTGGGACCGTTGGGGGCTCTTACCAATGACTGCGATCTTTTTCATAATATACTGTATGGTACAAGCAATTTTGGCAGGAGAATAGACGCAAAGGCAGGCAGGATGTTTTCAATCAGGACACCAACAAAAGTAGTGGATTCCCAAAGCAACATGTATCCCCTGGTACCCAAGACAGACCAAGATCTTGTTGAAGTAGTTAAAATATCAACTAGAGGGGAAAATGTTGTAGGAAATGTAAAAAATAAACGCACTGTAGTAAATATGAAACATGAAAATATCATGCAGCATTGAGCCCAAGCAGAAACCACACAGCCTATTCTAGTTAGAAACCAGTACAGGCCTAAACCCCACACTGACACAAGCAAGATGAAAGGTTCATTTAAGGATGTAATGGAATAAGAAACATGAAAGGGTTTTCAGTTAAAGGCCAACTCATGTCTAAGAGACCCACAAGCATTTACAACATCTGCACATGAGTCCCCCAGCACACTCTCCTGCCTACAAACAGATTGCAGCCTGATAAGACAATGGGTACATAACTGAATTAGCCCAGAGTACACAGGTGCACATTTAAACAATGGGTGCAGGGAAGAGACCATGGGCCACATGTACGAAAGTTTGGAACTGCTACTTCCTAATTGAGATTCCATGCAAATCACTATTAGGAAATCACAATTCCAAATGCACAAAATTCCACTGACTTTCTTTTGCAACTCCCAGTGGGTTGCAAATAGATCTACCTCTTTAATATTGATGAGGTAAGTAGCAATTTGCGACCCACTGAAGTCAGCAAACCACCATGCCTGTGACTGTTTTAAAAAAAGCAATCTTTTTTTTTAAATGCAGTCCATTTTCCTTAAAGGAAAACAGGATGCGTTTACAAAAAGCAAGAAATTAAACTTTTCAGCTTCATTTTTGAAGAGTAGGCAGTGGTCTATGGGACCACTGCCTACTCTTAAATAACGTTTTCGCATGCATTCCCAAAGGGGAAGGGGCCCCTTGGGGACCCATTCCCGGTTGCGAATGGGAGACCACCAATTTGAAATTGGTGGTAACTGTGATTGTTTCGAGACTACATTCACAGTCACAAAACAATCATACACACCACTGCACATCACTATTAGGAAGGGATGACTTTACAAACCCATTTTTTGATTCGGTAAATAGATTACAAGATCGCAAATTGGGTTTGTATGTTGGAGGATGCTTTTTTTTGGGTCGCAAACAGGCCGATTCTGCGTATCGGGCTGTTTGCGACCAAGAAAAAGCTATGTATATCTGACCCCAAATTCTGAGCAGCACACATGCCGCCAGCACACACTTCAAGTGCATTACATTTACCATAAAGCACACACACATTCATGGGTCAAAGAATACCCTGTCATAAAGCATTATCAATGTATCCTAAAGAATATGCAGTGTATTAGCGAGGGAAATCAGGGTTATGCGGTCACATGTTTTTGAATGTTTATCCATTTTAAATCTATAACTTGCAAGTTAACAATTATTTACAATGTGTAATAAGGCATTGCATCAAATTGCATACAAAGGCCTGTCTGTGAACAGGCTTTTGAGAGAAAACATAGAGGCAGGGTGTGCAGGACTGAGGTGCAGTCTGCAGTGTTTTTCGCTCTGTCGCGACAGTTAGTAAATAATGTCTTTGGATTGCCAAGAAGAGGCTGTGTTGTAATTTGGGTGTTGGGAGTGTTTTCCTTCACTCCACAACAAGTGGCATACTCTGGAGTGGCATAAAGTATAGTGGCTGGTGTAGAATACATTGTCATAGAAGGTTGCAGAGTACAGTGACATGGAGTGCAGTGGAATTGAATTCAGCGGTATACAATGCAGCATCATGGAGTAGTGCAGAGTGGAGTGGGGCAAAGTAGAGTGACACAGATAAGAGCAGAGTGGTGTAGAGTGTGGTGTGGTAGTCTGCAGTGGAATAGAGTGGTGCAGAGGGCAAGTGTCACACAGTAGAGTCGAATGCCATCAAGTTAGTGGTGCAGAATAGAGTTGAATGGCATACGGTGCAGTGGCGGTGAGTGATGCAGAGTAGAGATGAGTGGCCTAGAGTGCAGTGGCAGAGTGTGGTGCAGAGTAGAGTAGCATAGAGTGGTACAGAGTAGAGTGCAGCACCATACAGTGCAGTCTCACAGAATACAGTAGCACAGAGTGGAGTAGAAAGGCGTAGAGTTCAGTGTGCAGAAAGGCAGTGTTGCAGAGTAGAGTGTCAGAGTGCAGTGGAGAAAAGAGCAGTGGCATTGAGTACAGTGATGCAGGGTAGAGTGCAGTGTCAGAGTACAGTGGCAGAGTGCAGCTGTGGAGAGTGTACTGGCGTAGAATGCAGTGGTTAAGAGTACAGTGCCATAGAGTGGCATAGATTGGATTGGTACAGAGTGGAGTAGAGTGTCAGAGTGCAATGGCACAGAGCAGATTGTTTAAGAGTAGCGTGAAGTGGGGTAAGGTCGAGTCGCGCAGGGTAGAGTGCAGTTGCATAGAGTGGCATAGAGTGTAATGGTGTAGAGTACATCGGCATAGAGAGCAAGGGCATAGAATTGAGTGTTATACAGTAAAGTGCAGTTTGTTGTAGAGTACAGTGGTGTATAGTGGAGTTGTGCAGAGTAAATTGGTGTGGCCTAGACAGGAGGGCTGTAGAGTGCAATGGCAAAGAGAACATTGCCGTAAAGTAGAGTGGGGAAGAGCGCTCTGGCAAAGAGTGGAGATGTAGAGCATAGAGAGGTGTAGTGTTAAGTGGCATAGAGTGCAGTGGCATAGACTGATGTGGTGCAGAGTAGATAGCAGTGATGTGGAGTGGTGTAGATTAGCGTGGCATAGAGTGGAAAATGCATGGTGTGGTAGCACACTGCCATTACAGACAGTACATTTTCAACTGAAATGACCATAACGTTTGCACACATATACAGTTTTACTAATAAAACTATACAGTGCACAGACGAAAATGTGCGTAAATTGCATCACCAAGTTTGATACTTCATTTTGATCATATTAAAGTATTTTTTTCCAAAACGCTTCAGAAATAACAAAAAAGTTGCTTCATTTGTACGTTCATAATTCTGTTGTATTCTGAAATTCTTACACAGTTAATTTAAATGTTGTCATGTGCTGGAAACACTCTTTTTTACCCCCACTATCCAGCAACATTGTCATACAAATCCTCTCACTTTGAAGTCAGAGAAAGAAAAGTAAATAAGCACCCTTGGAAGACTGCTCCTGGCATTTGACCTCAGTCTTTGAATGCACAGCAAATGTGACGAGATAAGAACAAGATTTACAGTCCTGTTTATAGAAAGGGAGACTTCAGAAGGACTCTGTGAATCAGGTTTTGGCAATGGAAGGATCAAACTCAAGCTGGACTGCCTAAAATAAATAAAGCCAGCAAATGGAAAGCAAGAAAACATAATTTACAAACTGTTAGACCTGTCAGCTCTTGGCATGGTTTCCACTGTCTTTTTTGTTTCTGACCCCCTGCTTTTGATCCTGTGCTGACTTTCCTTTTTGCTGGTTTTAGGTCTCTGGCCACTTTACCACTGGTGAGCAGTGCTAAAGTGCAAGTGCTCTATGTCTAAATTGTATTGGTGATTGGTTTATCCATGATTGGCATATTTTATTTGTTAGTAACCCCTAGTATAGTGCACATGTGTGCCCAGGGTCTGTAAATCAAATGCTACTAGTGGGTCTGCAGCACTGATTGTGCCACCCATATGAGGAGTAGCCCCGTAACATGTCTCAGATCTACCAATGCAGTGTCTGTGTGTCTGGTTTTACTGCCAGTTCAACCTGGCAAGTACACTGATTTGCCAGGCCTTAATCTTCCTTTTTACTACGTGTAGTTACCCATAAGGTAAGCCTAAGGCATCCCCATGGGCAGGGTGCAGTGTATTTAAAAGGTAGGACATGTACTGGTATGTTTTACACGTCCTGATAGTTAAATACTTCTATATTCGTTTTTCACTATCGCAAGGCCTATCCCTCCTATAGGGTAACGGTGGGATTGCCTTGACATTTATTTTAAGCGTAATTTCCCATTGGGAGCAAATGGACATATGGAGTTTGGGGTCTCTGAACTCTCAATTTAAAAATATATCTTTTGGTGAAGTTGTTTTTTAAATTTTAAGTTGGAAAACGCCACTTTTAGAAAGTGGGAATTTTCTTGCTTAACCATTCTGTGCTTCTGCCTGGCTGTGGAATACACGTCTCGATTAGAATGACGGTTGGGCTGTTTGTGAATTCACTCTACACAGTCATACAAAGGGAGCTGAGGTGTGCCCTGCATATTCTGATGGGTCTTCCTGGGCTAGAGTGGTGGGAGGAGTTGACACTGGCACCTGAATACACAATATGCTCCTTACACAAAGCAGTCTCCAACCCCCTGGAGTGTGACTAGGGCCGGAGCAGGAAAGTCAGGGTCTTGGGCACTACAAAGGCTTTCCTTTGAAGTTTGCATACTTCAAAGGCAGAAATCAGTATAAGTACTGGACCTCTAAGACCACAAATTTAGAACACTTCTGGACTGAGGACATTCTGCCAGAAAAAAGAGCTGGATGTCTGTTGATTTGTTGTGCTGGCCTGCTGCTTGTTGCTTCTGTCCTGGGAGTGAAAGGACTGGACTTTGCTTTCTACATCCTGCTTTCAAAGGTACTCCAAGGGCTTGAACTGAGCTTGCCTCCTGTTAGAAGCCTCAAGGACATCAAATACTTCATCTGCCAGTGCCTGGGTTCTTCTGCTAAGAGTCCTGACTTGCCAAGTGGTGTCAAATCCAGTCCCTGGGACCTTGGAAGTGGAAACTGGTGTTCTGAGGAAACAAATCCATGCATCAATGCAGCTGAAAATTGACACAACGCCTGACTTGTGGAAAATTGACGCAGCACTTGTCCTGCAGTGGAAGAATTGATACAGCACCTGTAGGACCGACGCAGTGCCTGTTTTATCGCAGCTCCATCATCATAGCGCATCTAGATTCTCCTATGCATCATTCACTTTCTCATCAACCCCTGCACCGCAGCAAGGAACAGAGGCTCTGTGCCCGAAAAATGACGTCATCACCTCTCATGCAAGGAGAAAAGCAACAAATCACCTCCCCTGCCAGTAAGGAACCGACGCATCACCTCTACTATCAAAAAAAGAAAGAGACTGGGAGAATAATGGTCCAGTGTACAGTCTCCCAAGACTCAAGCATATAAATATAAATAGTACACTGTTCCAAACAAATAAGTACACGCTGGGTTGAGAGAAGTCAGTGGTTTCAGGAGAGCCCTCAAACATCCAACAGGATGCCAAGATTCATCACTGGGCAATCTCCTCGTCAGACCAGTGCTGCAATGTCTGGCGAACCACCCCTGTTATGGTAGTGGTACTGTACCGGAAATTGTATGCCAAATTCGGTTAGGTCTGAAGTGAATGCTGACTGTGGAGAAAATATAGGAGAGACAGGAAGAATTTAAATTGGCTCCGAGCCTTAAACATCACTTTTAATGAATCAGGGAAAGGTTCAGGCCAAGATTAAAAGAAAAACAAGGGGAGTGATTAGGGGGATAATGTCCCACTGCACTCCACGTGAAGGAAAAAGGTAGTGTACCCAATCCTAAAGCAATATGGTCAACATGTTTCGCGTCTCGATGGTCGAAAATGATCCCATGATGCTTCATCAGGACCGTAACTACTACTTCTCCTATTCTAATATGCAACAGTAAGTGCTGAATGGTCACTTACTGAGTGAAGACTATTCGTCAACGTCAATTGGTCAATCAGTCACCCATCCCATAGTACAGAATAGGCATCATAGGTACGCGCAAGCCTCATACCCAAGGAGAATTATTCATTCCATTGACGAGGAGATTGCCCAGTGATGAAGCTTGGCATCCTTTTGGATGTTTGAGGGCTCTCCTGAAACCACTGACTTCTCTCAACCCTGCATGTACTTATTTTTTGGAACAGTGTACTATTTATATTTATATGGATCACCTCTCCTGCCAGTAAGAAACCAACCCATCACCTCCCCTACTGATAAGGAACCAACGCATCGCCTCTCCTATAAGGAGAGAATCGACGTATCACCGCCCTGCCAGTAATGATCCAATGCATAACCTCCCCTTCGCAGTAAGGAATCAATGCATTGCTTTGTTTTTCCGGCACCTCACCTCCACTGCGGCCTGCATCGTCTTTGTTTTTGACGCATCCCAGGTACTGTGTGTTTAAAAGACACAACCATTGATTCCTCTGGATTAAGACTCATTTCAACTTTTTTTTTTAACATGACCTGTCTACTTGTGTATGTTAGTTTTTTTGTCATTTTGGTTTTGTATTATTCAGATAAATATTGGCTATTGTTCTAACCTGTTGTGGAGTCCTTTTGTAGTGTTTTCACTGTGTTACTTGGTGCGTGTATACAAATACTTTAGACATTGCCCCAGTTATAAGTCTGACTGCTTGTGCCACGCTACCAAGGGGTGAGCAGGGGTTATCTTAGCCCTGTGAATTACTTACACTGACTAGAGTGAAGGTCCCTACTTGGACCGGGGGCAAACCACTGCCAACTAATCTCAAAGCCAATGGCAAGCAACGGGCAGAATGCCTTCCTAGGTCAACTTTCTAAACACCCCCAAGATGTCTTTAGCAAACCAAACAGCTCTGCTGTCTGGTAGGGTGTGGCCTAATCTGTGAATATGGTTTTGGCATGGAAAGGACCAAACTCAAGCGGGACTGCCTAACCCAAATAAAGCCAGCCAATAGAAAGCAAGAAAACTTGAGTTACAAACCACAAAGCCAATGGTAAGCAATGGGCAGAATGCATTCCTAGTTCACGTTTCTGAAGATCTCTTCAGCAAACCAGACACCTCCACTGTCTGGTATGTTGGAACATAATAAAGTGCTGGCCCCTGGAAAAGACCCCCTCTTCTACCTGTAAACGTAGTTTCAGTTCAGTTTCAAGGGGCAGCACGCGCGAGGAGGGGGCAGAATTATTAATAATATTAAAATGTAAAGAAGAAAAAAAACAAAAACAAAAACGTACCTGCGCGCCGCGGATCCTACATTTCCTCAGCACGCAGCTCAGGCTCCCAGCCTGACCTGCGGCCAATCCTGACGCTGCTCAGAGCAGCGTTAGCAGTGGCTGGGAGCACCCAGCCATGGTGCTCCTAAGCATATGGGAGCCTGTGTCGCTCTCTCCAGCCCGGCAATACAGTGCTGGGCTGGAGAGAGCACAGTGCACATGTGTGTTTGGTTGGCCCCAGACAGCCGGGCAAACACACATGAGCACTGAAGGGAGTGCACAGTGACTCCCTTCATCCCTCTCATACCCAATACCCCACCCCTTCAACAAGGAAAGGATAATAAACTTAGTTTTGTAATTAAAGGATTTGCAGCTGTTGCAGCTGGCGGGGGGGGTCGATGGTCCTCCCTCATTGCAGCTGTTTATTGACAAAGCACCATTAAAAAAATCTGACTGTATAAAATTCAATTAATTTTTACAGGAGTTAAAACAGTTACTATTAAAGCCGGGAACCCACAAAATGCAAAATACAATAAAATCTCCATATCTACAAATATGCATGATGTATTGAAGGTGTATTATATGTACAGAAAAGTTTGAACACCCTTCTAATGTTATATATTCTATTAGCTAGTGAAGCCTAGCTACAGCTGTTCGTTTCAAAGCCCTCTGTGAATAATTTCTTTGCATTTCAGATTTCCCAACAATCACACTGGCAAATAATGTTAAAAAACATTACACAACAGGCACAGTGCATAATAAGGGCTTAACAGGCGGTGGAAAAGGAGAGGAATGCACATTGGTAGGGGTAATAAATGACAGAAAGCTAATTATTTTGTGAAATCACCAACACTTCTGAAGTTTTTCCAAACAGAAAGAGGAAGAGGAAGAGGAAGAGTGTGTGTGTGTGTGTGTGTGTGCGTGTGCGTGTGTGTGAAAAATCCTGGTGAAATCCAACGAATACCTCATCGTACCCGACTGAAAGCACCTGTACCCAACTATTTATCACAAAATACATTTAATAGGGGGGTGAAGCAAACCAAACAACACCCCCCCAATCCCACCCTGTAAGCCCCGCCCCTGCTTCACATAGTGATGGCCCCATAGTACCAAACTGTAAAGTGCTAAAGATTTTAATGCATTTAGGAGTGCTTACGGACATCTGAAAGAGGACCACTGCCTGTTTTAAAAAGTAATAAAGCGAGAGTACCAATTTGTATTTGGTAATGCTGATGTGTATGTTACCACTTGATGGGTCAACTCAGCTTTTTTTTAAATTAAATCTCAGGCCCAAATAATCAATGTATATGATATCCTCCAGTTTCAATGTACTTAAATCTAAGGATCTCCTATTAGCATATGAGTTTCAAATATTAAAGATGTTATTTATTTTGTTGTCATTGGGATTCAAATTCCCACCCAAAGAGGGGGCATCATTAGTAAAAGGATCTAAGAATGTGATCAAGTAATTGATAAAGATTTCAAAAGGGATGACGAAAGTGTGTAACCCTTAATCATTCTTGTATTCACCAGACAAACCACACATATCTTGAGCTGTATTATCAAGTAGAAGGAAGAAAAATGTTACTTACCCAGTAAGCATCTTTTCACCCCATGTAGTGCTGTAGATGCACAAGCTTAGCATAATACTGCCATCTACTGTCAGGCTTGGATGTGTGCAAGTTGTTTTTCTTCATAAAAGTCACGAGTCACAAGGTATTGTGACTCCTCCTCTTGCTGGTAATGCACATGGTCATCGAGACCACTGTTAGATTGTTTTCCCACAAGGCGGGTGAGGATGGAATGTGAAGTATAGTGTAGGATAATGCGAAGTCCATACTGAAAGAATCTGTGATATCTTATAAAAGTAACTGTAACAAGCACAGGTGTCCGGGGAACAGGGTTGGCGGATGTGAATCTACAGCACTATATGCCACAAACAGATGCTTACTTTGTAACTAGCATTTTCCATGTCATGTGTGGCTATAGATAAACATGCTTAGCTTAGACTGAAATGAGTCCTCCATAAGCGGTGACTAGCCTGTGTGCACTGCCACTTTTGGAATAGAGTACGTTGAATCAGCTGACCTACACTGGCTTGTTGCGAGGCCAGTACAGCTACACAGTAATGTTTTGTAAATGTTTGTGGTGTAGGCAAAATAGCTGCTTTATATATGTCAGCTTTAGGTATATTTCCCAAAATTGTCATAGAAGCTCCTTTTGGCAAGTGGAGTGAGCTCTACGAGGGATAGACATAGATCTTTTAGCTTTGGCATAGCATTTTTGGATGCATTTGACAATCCAAAGTGCAATCCCCGATTTAGAAATGGCTCTTCCCTTGTGTGGTTTAGATAAAGCAACAAATAGTTGTTGTGTCTTTCTAAGTGTTTTGGTTCTATTACTAAAAGGAAATTAGGGTTCATTTGACATCAAAGGTGTGTATACCCCTTTCTGCAGCTGATTCAGGCTGTGGAAAGAATACTGTTAATTCGATAGATTGATTAACTTGGAGTTGAGATACCACCTCAAAAAAATTAAGATGGTTTACCACCCTATCTTTATGTAGTTGGAAGAATGGTTCTTCTAAGTTAAATGCCTGAAGCTCGCTGACACGTCTGAGTGAAGCAATGGCCACTACGAATGATGCTTTCCATGATAGGAACTGGAGGGGCAGGAGTGAAGGGGTACAAATGAAGAGCCCATCAACCTTGTCAATACAATATTGAGATTCCAGAAGGAAGTTGGTGGCCCCCTAGTAGGAATGCCCCTTTTTAGACCTTCCAGAAAGGTTTTAACAAATGGGATTCTAAATAAGGGAGTATGTTGCCTGGTTTACAGATATGCAGCTACCGCTGCTTGGCATAACCCTACAGTTGTAAAGGCTAGATCGGAGGTATGCAAGTGAAATATCTAACAACAAATGTCTTGAACACAGGGTTGTAAAGGATCAATTTGTTTGAAATGGCAGTAGTGTACAAACCTTTTCCACTTTGCTGCATAACAAGCACGAGTACTGGGTCTGCATGTTTTAATAGGAATGTCCATACAAGGTTGTGGTAGGTTCAAATAACCAAACTCTAGAACGCTGAGGGATTCAAATAAAAAGTTCTCCTCTGAAGGCTCTGTGCATAGTGGGATCTTGTGAAATGTTGTCACCTTACCTATGAGGTCATGGTATGTGGTAGTGCCATCAGGGGAAGAGGGTTGCACTGGGTAGAGATATTTGCCTGTGGATCCGAATCATCCCTTAGAGAGACAGAATATTGCTAATCACCATATCGCCCAAAACTCCACCATTCCCCTGTGTATGAATGTAAAGAACCATCAGGTGAATCTGTTGCATGGTGAACAGGTGAAGAAGGTGGTGATGGGGTGTGATGCACAGCCGGCACTGGTGGTGGGCTAACTTGTAGTTAGCTGGTAAACTTATCTTCCTTCTTCTTTTTCTTTGGAGGAAAGCGGACCACAAAAGTCAATTGTCTTTTTGCCAGTTGCACTCCTGAATAAGGAGATTTAGCAATGATACGGCCAGTGTCAGGGTGTATCAGTATGTGTTTTTTGGTGCAAGTCCAACTGGTGCTGGAGTGTTTGGAGAACTGGTTTCACAGGCTTCAAGGTTTTCGGCTCCAGCAAGGATCTCAACCCTCGAGGTTTCGGCTCTGATGCTGCTTTTTGGTGCAGAGGTACAATATTGTTTTGATGCCGATATTTTTGGCTCCGGGGCTCAGGTGGAGTCTGAGGTAGTAGTCTTCGGGTCAGGGACATGTTGTTGATGCTGTTTTTCAGCACTGAGCCGAGCCGGGGCATGTCAGAAACAGCTGGTCAGTGCTGACCGGGGCATGAAGGCACTGGGGGCCCACTCACAGTCTTTGATTGATCAGGGGGAGGCAGGCAACTCTTTGTAGCGACATGCTGAATTCAGGGGTGGAGGCGGGGGGCGGTCACAGTACTCAAGAATTGCCCTGGAGTGATATCTTGCATCTCCATGTCGGAACTGGAGCTGTCTTCAGGAGAGACAGTGCCCTTGTCAGCAACAGATGGATGTGCCTGCACCGCCTGGTCTAGATCTTCCGAACCAAAGAGGTCTGGTGTTTCCTTGGTGCTTTGTTGAGACATCTCTAGGCATCAAGCTTTTCGATCTCTACGCGTCTTCTTTGAACAGAAAGACTGGAAATTCTGGCCCTTGCATGAGGTGGGAGAGAGTAAACCCTAACACTGTTCACATGAACCTTATAACTCATAATAAGGCTGACATCAATACTTGCTTGTCCCTGCAATCCACTCCACTCCACCTTATAACTGCCTTTGAATCTTTAAGCTGTGCTATTTCTGAGACTCTGACGTGTGCCCAATATCCCAAAGGCGAAAAACCTCAACGGTGGTTCAATTCTGCCTGTACGGCCGCTCATAGAGATCTAAAGTCAGCGATCAAAACTATTCCTTGTAATCGGGATTTAGTTAAACAGGCCAGGGGCCGATACAAATCAGCCCTTGAAGAAAGAAAGAACGAAATACGCACTAGCGCTTGGGGAGACCTTATGGCAGCGACAGAACTATGGGATCCCTCTCAATTTTGGAAGGTGGTTAATCACCCATATTTCTCAGGAAAGGAAAATAGGGACGATGACTGTCTGATACCAGAGGGGGTTTGGGTAGACCATTTTTCTACTGTATTTCAATCTGCGAATGATGGAGGGGAGGTACGTGGCCTCCCATGTTCGGCTACTCTAATTCCACTTAAGAGCGGCATTTTATTTGAGGCACACAAGGTCAGTGCAGCAATAACTAAAATGAAATTAAGGAAAGCCCCTGGCCCCGATGGGATACCAGTGGACCTATTTAAATCTTTACCTGATCTGTGGGTTCCATTAATCACAAATGTTCTGAACAATGCTATTCAAAGTACTATCCCCTCCTCATGGTTAATGGCAATAATCGTCCCGATCTTCAAAAAGGGTAATAGGCTTGACCCTTTTTGCTATAGACCCATCTCTTTAATAGACTCCACGGCAAAGATATTGGGGAGTGTCATTCTGTCCCGGCTTGAGGATTGGGTTGCAAGGACAAACATTTTATCGCCAATTCAATATGGGTTTAGGCCTGGATTAGGCACAGTGGATCAGGCCCTAAATTTACATCTTATCCTCAGTAAATATGTTATTGCCAAAAGGGAACCTATCCACTTAGCATTTATAGACCTGTCCAGTGCATTTGATATGGTGAACAGAGCAAAACTGTGGGACATAATGGATACAATGGGGATTGAGCAGGATTTGCTGGATTTGATCAAACGTTTATACTCTGACCTCTCTATTTTAATTCAGTTTGGACAACATGGTGAAAGGTCTCATCCCCTTGCTTCCAATCGAGGTGTTAGACAGGGCTGCACACTGACACCTTTTCTGTTTCTACTGTACATAAACGGCTTGTACAATTGTTTGGTCCAAAATGGTAAGGATTTCCCCAGGATGAGTTTCAGACAATTGCCAATTTTATTATATGCCGATGATGCTGTTTTAATTGCCCGCACGGCCAATAGTCTACAGACCCTCCTGGATCTTTTTTTAACACATACACGAGAGCTTGATTTGAAAGTCAATTTTAAAAAATCACACGTTATGACCTGCGGTCCTAAAACCACTCGCACCAAATGTTTTAGAATGGGGAGGAACACCTTAACAAAGGTAAAATACTTTTGCTACCTAGGTCTGTATCTAAGTTCCACTTTGTCTTGGAAATTCCATTTGAATTTTAAGTTCCAACAACTGGCAAGAAATGTTGAGGCAATCTTTCGTTTTGCCCGCAGATTAGGGCATAGACCGGTCCACCAGATCATCACGCTCTACAAATCCAAATGTGTTTCGGCAGCGATATATGGGGGTGGCCTTTGGGGATATATCAGTCCAAGCATTTTACAGCTTGCAGAGAACAAATTCCTTCATCGGCTACTCATGGTACCTAAGAACATAGCAAACATTTTATGCCATGAGGAACTGGGAATCCGCTACATTACAGATTTAATAGATATTGCCCCACTTTTGCTATGGATAAAAGTATGGTCAAACCCGGCGGCTACTTTAACACACGATTGCGTAAAAGACTGTATTTCATTAACAAACTGTAACAAAATTCCATGGCTAAATTTTGTTCACAATGGCTTCCGAAACTTGGACTTGGAGTATATGTATTTTAAACCAGAGCTCCTGCCAGCCAATGCGAAAGAAATTGTTAAACTTCGACATAAGGAGCATGTTATGAATCTTAGATACCAAGTGGCAGAGAAATTGAGTTCTTTTAATTCATACATAAAAATTCTATCATCAGACTTGTTAGAACCTTATTTTGTTTGGTTCCCAACCCCTTCTTTATACTCTTTACTCGTACTTTTTAGATTTAATATGATCCATTTTAGAGTGGCGTTCCCTATAAAATGCGTGTGGTAAAAAACACTACCGCCATGCCCTTGCGATAATTCTTCGAAACAAAGTACTTGCCATTTTATTTTCTTCTGTAAACTTTACTCAGTTCCCAGGAAATCCTTCCTATTACCCATTTTGCGTAACTTGCACACTTCTTCCTACAAAGACGGATTGACTGGCATCCAAAGCCTCTCATCCAAACAAATGTGCATTTCTATTCTTAGTTTTATTAAATCTGCTATCACTATTAGAAACCGATATGAACTGGTAATGTGACCATTTATTAAGAGAAACTAGGCATTGTCTTATTACTATATTGTCCTATTATTTTATATGTTTTTATAAGTATTTATTATCTTATACTGTTTTAGTAAGCTTGGGCGGTAAACTTAGATTTAATAGATTTGCTTTTGACGTATGCAATAAGTACTGTATTTTATGATGACTTTTATGTATGCATGTGCACTTTTATGGCAAATCGCTGAATAAAGTTATTTTGACTTGAACAGAAAGACCTTCAGGCCTCACAGGAGGCTTCCTTGTGGTCGGGTGAAAGACTCAAGTTCCAAACCTGGTGCAAATCAGTGCGTGGAAACTTGGTGTGGCAAAGAGGACAACAACGGAAAGGTGACTGTTTAATCACCGTATGGGCATTTCTTGGAGGGAACGTTGGAGAGGAATTCCGCCCCTAAGGACTAAATGAAAAAGGCTCACGACTGACTTGAGTTGCCTAGGATGAATTCAACGTCAATCCACGTAACTAATGTAAATAGAGATGTTTGTGATCTAAACAATACCGACAATACTCAAGAAAGTAACCGATTACAGTGTCGAACCAGAGTAGAGGAGTACATGTCCGAACCTGATGGTAGAAGGAAACAATCTAACAATGGTCTTTGTGACCATGTGCATTACCAGCCTGAGGAGGAGTCACTATACCTTGTGACTCAAAAGACTTTCTTCGAAGGCAAAAAACTTACACATATCCAAGCCCAACACTAGATGACAGGATTATTCTAAGCATGTGTATCTACAGTCACACATGCCTCAAGCAATTAACTACACTATAGCCTGCTGTACCTTATATTCACAAAAGTATACAAAGAGTAATGGGCTGGAATGTACCTACAGGTTCAAGACTGATTTGCATATGACTGATTCGCAACTGAAGTAGCATAGTGGGTGAAAACAATGGAGTGGGATGCAGACTTGATCGATGGCCAGTGGCTGAGATTATGGTCAGCATTCCATCCATCAACTTGTTGTTGTTACAAATGAGTCCTCAGTGGGATGTGTATGCTCAGACGTGGGTCCCATGATCATTGTGCCACTAGAACCAACCTACACCTTGCTGATGAGCCCTCAGTGGGATGTGTATGCTCAGACGTGAGTTCCATGATCATTGTGCCACTAGAACCAACCTACACCTTGCTGATCAGCCCAAATCACAACTAAAACCAGCCCTTTGTTGCTTGTGTTCCAGTTCAGGTAGGACCTGGCCAGGCAGTTCTGGCTCGCCTCCTCCTAATTGAACAGGGTCAAGACCAGCGGCGTCCTGTCCTTTATGGTGGAGGGGCCATGCCCCCCACCTTTTTCCCCTCATGAAGAGTGTCTGTCAGGCTCAACAAAGGCCAGCCTGACAGACACTCTTCATTTTCAGCTCAGACAGCCAGGAGTGAGCCATGGGTGATTTGCACAGACTCCTGGCTGCCTGAGCTGAACTTTGCTGGGCTGAGGAGGTCACAGCTCCTATGGGCGTGACCTCCTCGGCTCAGCAAAGGTGCCTCGAGGCCCTCCCCTGAGTGACGAGGAAAGCGTCACCCATTGACACTCGCCCTGGGCGCTTCAGGTTTATGCCCTGAAGCGCCCAGGGCGAGTGTCAATCAGTGACACTTCGTCACAGAGTGGGGTGGGGTCAGCAGTCTCACTGACCCCATCCCACTCTGTGACTAGGCTGGGACTGCTGCCTTCCCTCATTGGCTGACCTAAAGCCAATGAGGGAAGGTAGCAGTCCCAACCCTCCAGGGACCTGGAGGCTGAAGGTAAGTGTGTGTGTGTGTGTGTATGTGTGTGATGTTTGAAATTGAATGTTTGGTGCGCGCGTGCATGTTTGAGTGTTATGAGTGTTGTTAATGAATGTGCATGCGTGCGTGTGTGTGAAAGAATGAGTGTGTGTGATCTTTTAAAATGAAGGTTTGGTGCATGCGTGCATTTTTTAATGTTATGAGTGTTAATGGATGTGCGTGCATGCATAGGTGAAAGAATGAGTGCGTGATGTTTTAAAATGAATGTTTGGTGCATGCGTGCATGTTTGAATGGTATGAGTGTTGTTAATGGATGTGCGTGCGTGCGTGCGTGTCTGTGTGTGAAAGAATGAGTGTGTGTGTGTGTGTGTGTGTGTGTGTGTGTGTGTGCTTCCCGCCCGACCCCCTCCCTCCTAAAGCTGCAGGCCGCCACTGGTCAAGACTGATTGCATATAGCTGGGTCCAAACTGAGGTGACATGGTGGGTGAAAAACGATGGACTGAGATGCAGCCCAGAACAACGGTCATTGGCTGAGATTAATTCAAGCATTCCATCTATCAACTTGTTATTGGTGCAGTTGACACCCTAAGTGTGATGGGTATACCCAGATGTGGGTCCCATGCTCATTGTGTCACGGGAACCAAGCTACATCCCTAATCAATGTGAAACCAGTTCTGGATTGCGTGAGTTCTGGTTCAGGGAAGACCTGGTCTGACAGTTCAGGCGGGACTGCTCCTATTAGAACAGGATGAAGACTGATCTGCATATGGCTGGGTCAAAACTGAGGTGGCATGAAAAACGATAAACTTGGATGCGGCCCAAGTGATTGCCAGTGGCTGAGATTACTTCAACCTTTCCACGTTTCACTTTGTTGTTGTTGCAGGCCTTTATATTCAAAAAGATCTTCATTCAAGTTAGTTTTGTCAGTATTGTCAAAGGCTACTATGAAGTATAAAAGCTATCAATATTTCAGGATCATAGAGAAAAAATACATACTGGGCCATAATGAGGCCATGGTCACTTTCCCTTCCTTTCAGCTGAGTGCAGCTAGGAACTCAAAAGTGAATAACTCAGAAGGACCGTGCTCCTGTGGCTTACTTAACAATACATTGCAGATATGGTTACCTAGCGATCAAGATAGAGCATAGAAAAGTTAAACCAGCACACTTAACCTCTCGCTTTGTTTTTCTAGTTTATCGATAATAGGACGAATTTGATTTATTAGTGACAAATATGCCTCCTGCTCAGTTCGAAGTCCAATTATTGTGGGTTCTTCAATTATTACTCAACAGTGTACTGGAACAGCTGGGTTGAATGGTAAACGATCATCAGACTTACCATATCACATGACTCAATGTTGCTATTTAGAACAGTTTGAAGATAGCCTATAGTTTGGAATTTAGCAGACTGTCAATTTATATGGTCTAGTATAAATATTAAATGTGATATTTTGCAGGGGCGGCTCCTCCACTAGGGCTGCGGAGCGTCGCCCCCCGCCAGCAGCAGCAAACCTTTAATACAAAACAATAATAAACTATGTTTATTATCGTCTCGTATTAAAAGGGGTGGGGCTGAGGACTGTGACGCGCACTTAGGGGAGTGCACTGTGCACTCCCCTCAGAGCGCATGTGTGTTTGGCCAGCTGACTCAGGCCGGCCAAACACACATGCGCAGTGTGCTCTATCCTGCCAAACACTGTGTTGTCGGGCTGGACAGGGCAGGCATAGGCTCCCAGTCTGCCTGGGAGCACCGTAGCTGGGTGTTCCCAGCCAATCCTACCGTTGCTCTAAACAGTGTCAGGATTGGCCGCAGGGCAGGCTGGCAGCCTGTTCCTGCAGTCGACGGTGGAGGAGCGGAGCAGCGTGGCACAGTGCGGAATTTGGTAAGTTGTTTTTTTATATTTATTATTTTATTTCTCCCCCCCTCGCCACGCACCGCCCTGCCCCTTATCGTTGCCACTGATTTTACCCAAAAGAAAAGAGCAAAATCTGACAACGGGATATCAGAGCTTCCATTACAGTTGGATTTAAAATAATTACTTTTTCTCTTTCTTTCAGTGCACAGAGATCAGCATGAATTTTCAGAAACGGCAGTTACATCCCTACAAGAAAATACAGTGTGCAACTTGACCTGCATGTGCAGGAGTGCCTACTGATTCACGGGGCCCCTGCAGTACCTCACAAAATGCCCACTAGGAGGGTGTACTAACTCTGCACCACTTACCTAGTGATGCGGAGATAGTGCACATTCCATGCACCTATTGGCCTCTGCACCTGCATTATTAATATAGCCATGGTGCAAGAGCAAACACATTCCATCATTTGGATGAGGCAACATCACCATTCAAACGAGGAAAAACCACAACGGGATTATGTAGTCACACCTTTGGCTATTATGGAAGTGTTCACACAAAGGTTTCTGACCCCAACCATAAAACAGAAGTGCCGGGAGTGCAAAAAATGGTTAAAAAGCATGCTGTATCCTCAACATACTTGCATATTCCGATCCCAAATCCAGACTCCACTTTTTTCCACTTATTTTGAGGTACTCAATGGAAATTAGTGTTGACTAAATTTTGAAATGTTATTTTAAGACATTTTTCTTCAAGCAACACTACATCCACGTAACCCTCCGGGTGACTGAACCCATTAGGTTACTCCTCTCCTATACCACCCTACTCAGTACGCATCCCCTTTATCTCAACAATTGGACAGCACTCCTTTATTTGGTAGCTACTAGGTTCGAACCATATAAATCCACATCACTGAACAATGATTGGCTGTGAAACACATTTTTGAGGTGCTCCACATTAGTCCATGACACCCCAGAGTGATCTCCATAAACGTTCCTGAATGAAGGAATTTGTGTAGCTTGCATTGGTTTTGAGCATGGCATAGTTAATTAGCATGTCTCTTCAAGCTTTTTTTAAATGTCTGCAAAGAATTGTGGAAGCTGGCTGATTGTCTTACGAGATAATTTGGCATGGGTGTTTGATGCTATAAACAAAGATCGAAAGGATGTGTATTTTATAGATATTGCAACAGACTATAACTTGTAGAATAGCAAAGTGCCATCCAAGTGACAAAAGGGTGCTCTGGTGTTGACAAAGAAGCAGACTCTGACATGTTCTTTCACAAGCTACATTTAGATATGACAATCCTACTGCACACTGGAACATACTTCTTTGGTTCCTTGCTGAATGTCACTGAGGGATATTAATAGCTTCTCTTAATCTTCCTCATGTCCCACAGTAGGAGGGGTCCAGCTCGGAACTGATAGCATAGGCATTAGTCCAAGGATTCAAGGGTTCATGGACCCTGCTTATAAAAAAGCCTCCGAGCTGAGGAAAAGAATAACAGGGTTGTGTAGAGTATTATGATAAAGCCATTTTTGGACACAGAAATGTGGTCACCTGATCACCCAACATTGTTGCACCGTCCCTGAAACAAGATTGGTGTGGTAAGGATACAATAGACAGATGCAGAGGCAGTAACAAAGTAACTTGACATTCTTCCTCATATGCAAACTAAATGCTCAATCGGAAGGTTATTCTGAGCAGTAATGTTATTTCCGCTCAGCTGGCAGAATATGCTGGTGTTCAGAGAACTTAATTATGCTGCCTAAGGTCCATAGAGCCTTGTCAAAGCGCACAGAATTGACCTGCAACATACTTATTAAATGTTCTTGCACATATTTCTACAACCTTCAATGGCAATCTACTAGTAACCTTCATACGAGAAGCCTACCTCTAAATATGCTGAATGTTTAACCCTTTTTAAGCTGGGGCTGCTACTGAACACTACTATTTTCTATTAATGTGTTAAACATAAGTTTAGTATTAAGCTTCTAGTAGTCCGTTAAGGGTACGGGGGGGGGGTTGGGGGAGGTGCTGTTGTCTCATTACTTTATTGTAAGACCTTGTTAACAGAAGTAAAAGTAGGAAGGAAGTAAGGAGCACTGAGCTTCCTTGCTTTTATTTGTGATCTTAAATAGTTCCACTATTTTACACCCATTTCAATGACACTGTAGGTCTTCTTTTGACGTCAAAGCATCTCTCTTGATTTTGCAACAGTATCCTTTAAGTTAGTTGTTTTAATTATCCTCCGTCGTCAATGGGGAAGCATCTAAACTCTGACCCGCATTAACTAATTACCTCGTCCACCTTGCACCGTCCTCCTTAGCTCCACTACAGCTCTACTACTTTTTGTTACCCTTTGTGTTCTAATTTTTGCAGGTGGTTAATGGTCTAATTAATTTGTAATTATTGGCTCACTATAAAGCAAGACATTAAACTACAGCCCTTTCTTAAATTATTAAACTTCCACATAGAGGGGGGGAAGGGGGGTAGCCAGAAAAGTAAAATACCGCCCACTTTGAATCAAATCCCTTATGGCACCAACCAAGCGAAGCAAGTCATTGTGACTTTCCCCAGAAGAGCATACTTGGCTCTTCCATCAATGCATTTATCCATTCATCTTTTCATCCTTACATTCACCCAATGATAATCACAATTTCAGTTTTACATTCTGTTATTCAGTCAGTTGTTCCTTTAACATTCAGTCTATTACAATTACGTCCCTCTCTTACCCCATCCATATACAGACATATCGATCTATCTTTAAGCCTCCCCATCAAACATATCCATCCTTTTGCTCCGTCATCCATCCTTTCACTTATCAATGCCCCTTTCTTCCATCCAGCAATCTGTCAGTCATCCATACATCCTTTTATTCATCCATCCACCCTCTCAACTCCATCCATCCTCCCTTTCACTCATCCAACCGTCCTTCACTCAGCCATCCATTCTTTCACTCATCCAACCCTTCGACCCATCTATCCTCTCATCCACCAATTTACCCTTTCACTCACCCATCTATCTTTTCACTCATCTATCCACCCTTTAACGTATTCGTCCATCCATTCCCCCTTTCACTCTTCCATCCACCCTCCTTTTCATCCAGCCATCCATCTATCCTTCCTACCATTCACCCACCTATTATTTCCTATTCTTTCACTCATCCATACCTGCACCAATCCTTACACTCATCCATTCATTCATCCTTTCACTCATCAATCTGTCTACCCTTTCACACAGCCCATCCATCCATCCATTTACCTTTTCACTCATCGATACATCCTTTCACTCATCTGCCCTTCCTTTCTCTCATCCTACTTAAACATTCACCCTTTTACTCATCCATCCATTCTTACTGCCTTTAACTCATCCATCCCTTCATTCATTCTTGAATCTATCTTTCACCTTTTCACTCATACATCCATCCACCTACCATGCATCCATCCACCTATCCATTTACTCTTTTACTCATCCATCCTTTTACTCATCCATCCAACCATTCACTCTTCTATCCTTTCATCCACCCATCCATTCTCCCTTTCATTCATCCTTTATTTCACTCATCCGTCCTTAAATCCATCCTTTCACTCATTCATCCACCAATTCATCCATTTCACTCCATCTGCTCATCCACCATCCATTTACCCTTTTGCTCATCCATCCTTTCTCTCATCCATCCATTCTTTCACACATTCATCCATCCTTAATTCCCTGTCACTCATCTACCCTTACCTCCATCCCCTTACTCAGTCACCCATGCATCCATCCATCTATCCGTCCATCCACGTCACTCACCTTATCACCCTTTAGCTTTATGAGCCTTTGTCCGTCAGCTACATACAGAAGAGACCCGTCAAAAACCCTACCACAGTTGTAGCTGCTGTTGTAGGGTGGTAAGTGATTGGCCACCCAAGGCCTTTACAATGCCCTGCCCCCGCAGGCTGCACCTGCGCCTACGCCAGAGAGCCCAGTAGTCCTTGAAAGTGGAAAGGAGCCAATTTATGCCACTGGTTCCTTTCAGGGCAATACTCCTAAACCCCCGAGGAGAAACCCCCCCTGTGTAGGATGTCTCATATTTATAAAATGGCATTTTAAAAAGAAAAAATATTACACCCATACTTATTTATGGTGCCCCTAATTGTTTTCCTAAATTGAAGCAGTCCGTTGACCTAACTGAGGGCCATTCATTTAATAAATTGCTAGGCTTATAGTTGTAACATGTTTTACCAAAAACTTTGAGACCAACTGCATGACTAGTTTTTCTGCTCACATTTGTGACATTGATTAGTGCAAGCTTCACGCATCTTAAAGCAGTTCTACAATGTGATTGAACAGCATACAGTGAACATTTTTTGAGGCATGAGATCATATGATAGGAGTTCAGTATTAGGGCGAGATAGAAGCATTATTGAAAAAGTCTGTTTTGTACAACGTGCACAGTTGCTGTTAATGAGTTTATCACTTCTTTCAAGAAATGCCAAGTTACAAAATCCGCAATACACGATTACTACATCTTCTAATGAAATCGGCTAGTGACGCCCAATCTGAGGATGTCATTTTGGGATATTAATTTTATAAAGCTAAAGTTCAAAATAAATATTAGGAACATTACAAAGAAGTAAAGGTCGCAGCTGACGTTGGGCACTGAATCAACCTAGAAATTACTATAGCTATCTGTTATGTTTTGTAGTCTTAATTGGAACATGGGTGACGGCGTTGTGGAAGGGTTCTATGGAATGTGAAGTGTTGAGGAGTAGAATTCATGGGGGTGGCAGTCGGTGGTTGCCGTGTCATCTGTGCTGTCTTTTTGTCATGAGAATAAATTCAACATAGACAATGCTGCCTGCAAGTCGTAGAAGAAGTGAACCCAACACAGTTTGGCGACGAGGATGGGATCCTGATAGCACGCATAAATTAATATGACGGTAACTAACAGCAAGATTATACGGTGAAATAAGGTATGGGATGATTTGAATATTAATTATTCATATAACCTAACATGCAAACATGGAGACTGCCGGCATTTCAGTATATGTACTGATCGATTAAATAGAACATGATTCAACTCGTTCACCACTCTGCTGAGAATGTGGACACAGGATAGGATTCAGCGTGGCCTTAAATTGTTTGACAGTTATTCTAACCAAAAGTTTAACCAAGTGCTTTCATCATATTACATCATTATACTTACCCTGTGAGGCCCAAGGAGCTGTACGAGCCTGCGCAAGGCCAGCACAAGCAGTTGAGCGAGCCAGAGTATACCTGCGTGAAGAGTCAGCATAGAATACAGACGAATGCATGCATGCACACAACTATCTTCACTTCGTCAGCGCGTTGAGAGAACCAGAGTGAGACTGCACTAAGCGTGGAATACAAGCATGAACATCGATCCACAGAGCTGGTTGCACCATTCTTCAGCGTGGCTGACTGTGATGTGCACATTGCTATTCAATATAGTGATACACACTAATAAACAACTGGAACATTTTAAAAACGTATTATCCAGTGATTCGCACAAAACAAATTGAGCAATTCTACATCCAGGAATGTATCATTCAGTGATATGCACAGTGCATTACTTGCATTTCATTCAGTGATACGCAGAGTTTGGTCATCCATACCCTAAGGCATAAACTTCAGCGATACGCTGTGATAAGGTGGCCTGGTTTGTAGTGGGTACCAGAGGTACTTACACCTTATACCAGGTCCAGTGATCCACCTTAGTGAAATGTAGGCAGTGTTTCTAGTAGCTTAGGCTGTCTAGAGGTAGCTGCAGCAGAGCAGCTTAGGCTGAACTAGGAGAAATGCAAAGCTCCTGCAATACTACTATAGTTACACAGTTCTTATACACAATAAAAGACAATACTCAGTGTTAACAAAAATAAAGGTACTTTATTTTAGTGACACAAGGCCAAAAAATATCTTAGAGGCAAGATTCCTACTGGAGGTAAGTAGTATACACAATATATACACTAGTAACCAAAATCAGATAAGTAAACGGTCAGAGAATGGTGCAAACAGTAGAAAATACAATGGATTGCAATGGGCCTAGGGGCAACAAAAACCATATACTAAAAAAGTGGAATGCGAAAGTCGGATTTCACCTTAGGCAAGTGTAGTGTGTAGAGGCGCGCGGGGAGAGTAAGAAAACACCAAAGGTAAGTAAAGTACCCCACCCCAGAGCCCAGAAAAGCAGAAGTAAAGTACAGCAAGTTTCCTCAGAACACATGACAAGTGGTGATGAAGGATTTTGCAAGACCCAAGCAAGACTGCAAGCAACAAATGATGGATCCCTGGACCTGAAGACCTGTGGAGAGAGGAGATCAAGTCCAGAAGTGGAAGAAGAGTCCAGGAAGAACAGGAGCCCCTGACAAAATAGAAGAAGGTGCAAAAGTGGATTCTCCGGTCAGAAGAAAAGTACAGAAGAGCATCAAAGAAGATGGCTACGGGTGCCTGCTTGGTGCAAGAGATGTCCCACGTCGTGTAGTTGGATGCAGGCTGTTTGCGCCGCTGGATTCTGCCAACAAGCCTTGGATCAAGCAAGTACGTGGTTTGCGTCAAAAAGGAGCTACCTGGACCCAGGAGGGTCCTGGAGGTTTCAACTCGGACTGAGGAGTCAGAGGGGGCTCTCAGCACTTGAGAAAGCCCTCAGAAGACAAGGTAGCACCCACGGGAGTCCCAGAACACGGGGACAAAGAAGATGCTAAGTGTGGTTGTCACAGCACTATACAGGAAGGTCCCACGCCACTGGAGAACAACTGAGCAAGTTGAGCGTTGCAGGATGGAGTGCTGTGGACCTGGACTACTCTGTGCACAAAGGCCAAGGAGCTGCAGAAGACGTGATGCACAGTGGTACTGTCGCAGCACAGGAAGGGCAAGCTCTTACCTCCACCAAATATTGACAGCTGGACCTTTGGACAGTCTGGGTCACTTCGATCCACCATCTGTGTTCCAGGGAGCACGCTCGTGATCAGAGGAAAGGAGTCCCAGAGTACCGTTGTCGTCATGAAAGAGTGCCTGGAGGAGGGAAGTGACTTCGTCACTCCACAGAAGATTCCTTTGGTTTTTCTGGTGCAGGGTGAAGACTGGCAGTCCTCAGAACGGGCACACCTTGGAAACTGTTGCAAATGCTGGCTGAAGCTGAAGTTGCAGGTCAGAGGAGTCGTCCTGGATACTTTATTGCAGTTACAGCGGTTCCTGGAGCAGTCTGCGGTTGATCAGACGGTCAGAAGCAGAGATGCAGAGGAGTCCTGGAGGAGTATTGCAAACCGAATCTGAGTGAACACCCAGAGGACAGACCCTAAATAGCCTTGAGAGGGGGATTGGCTACCTACCCAAGTATGCACCTATCAGGAGGGGTCTCTGATGTCACCTGTTGGCACTGGCCACTCAGAGGTCTCCAGAGAGTACCCACACCTTGGAATCCAAGATGGCTAACACCAGGGACACACTGGAGGAGTTCTGGGCACCACCCCTGGGGTGGTGATGGACAGGGGAGTGGTCACTCCCCATTCCTTTGTCCAGTTTTGTGCCAGAGCAGGGTCCCTGAACCGGTGTAGACTGGCTTATGCAAGGAGGGCACCATCTGTGCCCTTAAAAGCATTTCCAGAGGCTCTGGGAGTCTATCCTTCCCAAGCATGTAACACCTATTTCCAAAGGGAGAGGGTGTAACACCCTCCTCCCAAAGGAAATACATTGTTCTGCCTTCCTGGGACTGAGCTGCTCAGCCCCTAAGAGGGCAGAAACCTGTATGTGTGGTGACAGTAGCTGGGGCTGCAGTGGAAATCTCAGAGAGCTGGTTTGGCAGTACTGGGGACCCATGGTGGAGCCCCCAGTGTGCATGGGATTGGCTCCCCAATACCAGATTTTGATTGGGGGTACAATTACACGATCTTAGACACCTCACATGGCCATATTCGGAGCTACCATTGTGAAGCTACATATATGTATTGACATATATGTAGTGCACGCTTATAATGGTGTCCCCGCACTCATGAAGTCTGGGAAATTGGCCATGGACAACGTGGAGGCACCATTGCTTCTGCAAGGGTGCCCTCACAAACACAGTAACTTTGCACCTAGCCTTCAGTAAATAAAAGTTAGACATATAGGTGACTTATAAGTTACTTTAGTGCAGTTAAAACGGCTGTGAAATAGTGTGTGCAGTATTTCACTCGGGCTGCAGTGGCAGTCCTGATGAAAGGTTTGTATGAGCTCCTTATGGATGGCAAAAGAAATGCTGCAGCCCATAAGGATCTCCTGGAACGCCAATACCCTGGTTACCTAGGTACTGTATACTAGGGACTTATAAGGGGGCTTCAGTGTGCCAATCAGAATTGGAATCTCAAGTCACTAAACTATAGTGACAAATTTGGTAAATAGAGACAGCATAAGCACTGGAGTTCTGGCTATCAGAACTTCAGTGACACAGTAAAGCATACTGACAACACAAATAGGTGCAAAACTATGAGCACTGGGGTCCTGGATAGCAGGATCACAGTGAGACAGGCAAAACATACTGACAAACATGTAGAAGTTAGTGGTAACATGCCAAGCAAGATGGTACTTTCCTGCATACTCAAACTTATATCCAGCTACATCACAGTTCTATCTCATATTATAATTATTGAAGCACTACAGTTACAGTGATATAAGCTCTCCACATTGCATTTCTTAATAGCTTTTAGGTCTTATTGCACCTAGTGACAGTAAAATTCATACATTATTCAAAACGTGAAGTGTCCCACACCTTTTTTTAGTAGAGTCCGGAATAATAAATACAAAATGAGCACAATGGCACAAAGGGTTTGAAAGCTAGTTAATTGCTATTAACGGAGACAAATTTGATCCAGTGAGTAAGTTAGACATTCTTTAAAACAATCTGGGTTCGGAAGGTCAACTTATATTTGATAATTTGCCTGTGGCTACAAGAATTGCTAATGAGGAATGGAATGTATACAGAAAAGCTGTATCCAGGCTGGCGAAACACTTCAAGGAAGATAAAAGCATAATAGTAGAGAGAGACAGATTTTATACTAGAAGACAATTACAACATGAAACTATTGACAAATTTTTAGCAGAGATATCCAGATGTGAATTCCATGGAAGTACTGACTCATATACAAGAGATCAAATACTAGTAAATTGCTTTGATAAGAAAATTCAAGAGCGCTTGTCATGCTGTAGAAATCGAACTTTAAATGAAACATTAGAAATTGCTAGAGGAATTGAGAGATCAGCAATGGCATCTAAAAAACTAAGCAAAAGCAAAAATGACTCTGAAGCGGTGAATGCTGTAATAGCAAAACTGAAAACATTATCAAATTACACGGGGAACAAAAAACAAGTAAGTCATTTCAATGTCGCTAATCCTCAAAACAGAAAACTGGATAATTGCTTTAGAAGATGCAGATCTAGCACACATACAGCAAATGCAAAAAAAATTCCAGCAATTCGGAAAACATGTCTAAAATGCAAAAAAAATGAAATTTTGCGGGAGTTTGCAAAAATATCCTAAAAGTGGGTATGTTAGAATAACAAGATGAAGTTGGAGAAAGTGCAATATGCTCAGTTCGAGCTGGCAACAAAGTAGTTTTACCAGTAAAAATGTTGGAAAGGATCAGAAAGAATGCAGAGACCCAGTGTGTACTATTTCAATTGGTAATGTACAAGTTCCAGTCACTGTGGATTCAGGTTACACCATCACTTTGGTAACTGATGAACTGTATTATAAAGAGTGGAGTAATATACATTTGTCACTACTGGATGTGCGTACAGTTGCCTTTGGCAGACAGGACATAGACATGATGGGTTATTTTTTAGAAAATAGACACTTTAGAGATGAGTCAATTTTTACTAAAGAATATGTGGCCAAGAAGGGTTATAACATTCTAGGATAGAAAGATCAAGTAAAATTTGGTATGGTGCTAAGACCAAGGATGACATGTCCTATTTTGTTGATACAACTGCCTGCAACAGAAACAGACTCACATACATTGCAAATCCTTCAACAAGTTTTATCCAAACATGAATCGCTGTTGAAGACAAGCTAGGGATGGTAATTGGATATGAGCACAAAATCCTTCTAGAAAAGTGTAAAGAAATGGCTCCCTGTTGCAGTTACCCCCCACTTTTTGCCTGATACTGATGCTGACTTGACTGAGAAGTGTGCTGGGACCCTGCTAACCAGGCCCCAGCACCAGTGTTCTTTCACCTACAATGTACCATTGTTTCCACAATTGGCACAACCCTGGCACCTAGGTAAGTCCCTTGTAACTGGTACCCCTGGTACCAAGGGCCCTGATGCCAGGGAAGGTCTCTAAGGGCTGCAGCATGTCTTACGCCACCCGAGGGACCCCTCACTCAGCACAGACACACTGCTTGCCAGCTTGTGTGTGCTGGTGGGGAGAAAATGACTAAGTCGACATGGCACTCCCCTCAGGGTGCCATGCCAACCTCACACTGCCTGTGGCATAGGTAAGTCACCCTTCCAGCAGGCCTTAAAGCCCTAAGGCAGGGTGAACTATACCACAGGTGAGGGCATATGTGCATGAGCACTATGCCCCTACAGTGTCTAAGCAAAACCTTAGACATTGTAAGTGCAGGGTAGCCATAAGAGTATATGGGCTGGGAGTCTGTCAAAAACGAACTCCACAGCTCCATAATGGCTACACTGAATACTGGGAAGTTTAGTATCAAACTTCTCAGAATAATAAACCCACACTGATGCCAGTGTTGGATTTATTAAAGAATGCACACAGAGGGCATCTTAGAGATACCCCCTGTGTTTTACCCAATTGTTCAGTGCAGGACTGACTGGTCTGTGCCAGCCTGCTGCTGAGAGACGAGTTTCTGACCCCATGCGGTGAGAGCCTTTGTGCTCTCTGAGGACAGAAACAAAGCCTGCTCTGGGTGGAGGTGCTTCACACCTCCCCCCTGCAGGAACTGTAACACCTAGCAGTGAGCTTCAAAGGCTCAAGCTTCGTGTTACAATGCCCCAGGGCACTCCAGCTAGTGGAGATGCCCGCCCCATGGACACAGCCCCCACTTTTGGCGGCAAGTCCAGGAGAGATAATGAGAAAAACAAGGAGGAGTCACTGGCCAGTCAGGACAGCCCCTAAGGTGTCCTGAGCTGAGGTGACTCTGACTTTTAGAAATCCTCCATCTTGCAGATGGAGGATTCCCCCAATAGGAATAGGGATGTGCCCCCCTCCCCTCAGGGAGGAGGCACAAAGAGGGTGTACCCACCCTCAGGGCTAGTAGCCATTGGCTACTAACCCCCCAGACCTAAACACGCCCATTTTAGTATTTAAGGGCTCCTCTGAACCTAAGAATTTAGATTCCTGCAACTTACCGAAGAAGAAGACTGCTGAGCTGAAAACCCCTGCAGAAGAAGAAAGAAGACACCAACTGCTTTGGCCCCAGTCCTACCGGCCTGTCTCCTGCCTTCTAAAGAAACCTGCTCCAGCGACGCTTTCTCCAGGACCAGCGACCTCTGAATCCTCAGAGGACTGCCCTGCTTCAAGAGGAACAAGAAACTCCCGAGGACAGCGGCCCTGTTCCAAAAAGACTGCAACTTTGTTTCAGAGGAGCAGATTTAAAGACCCCTGCAATCCCCGCAAGAAGCGTGAGACTTGCAACACTGCACCCGGCGACCCCGACTCGACTGGTGGAGAATCAACACCTCAGGGAGGACCCTCCGGCGACTCCGAGACTGTGAGGACCAAAGTTGTCCCCCCTGAGCCCCCACAGCGACGCCTGCAGAGGGAATCCCCAGGCTCCCCCTGACCGCGACTGCCTGACTCTAAAATCCCGACGGCTGGAAAAGACCCTGCACCCGCAGCCCCCAGCACCTGAAGGATCAGAACTTCAGTGCAGGAGTGACCCCCAGGAGGCCCTCTCCCTTGCCCAGGTGGTGGCTACCCCGAGGAGCCCCCCCCTTGCCTGCCTGCATCGCTGAAGAGACCCCTTGGTCTCCCATTGATTTACATTGGAAACCCGACACGTTTTTGCACACTGCACCCGGCCGCCCCAGTGCCGCTGAGGGTGTACTTTTTGTGTGAGCTTGTGTCCCCCCCGGTGCCCTAGAAAACCCCCCTGGTCTGCCCTCCGAAGACGCGGGTACTTACCTGCTGGCAGACTGGAACCGGGGCACCCCCTTCTCTCCATTGAAGCCTATGCGTTTTGGGCACCACTTGGAACTCTGCACCTGACCGGCCCTGAGCTGCTGGTGTGGTAACTTTGGGGTTGCTCTGAACCCCCAACGGTGGGCTACCTTGGACCCCAATTTGAACCCCGTAGGTGGTTTACTTACCTGAAAGAACTAAAATTACTTTACCTCCCCTAGGAACTGTGAAAATTGCACTAAGTGTCCACTTTTAAAACAGCTAAATGTGTTTTATGTAACAAGTATATATGCTACTGTAATTATTCAAAGTTCCTAAAGTACTTACCTGCAATACCTTTCAAATGAGATATTACATGTAGAATTTGAACCTGTGGTTCTTAAAATAAACTAAGAAAAGATATTTTTCTATAACAAAAACCTATTGGCCTGGAATTGTTTCTGAGTGTGTGTTCCTCATTTATTGCCTGGGTGTATGTACAACAAATGCTTAACACTACTCCTTTGATAAGCCTACTGCTCGACCACACTACCACAAAATAGAGCATTAGTATTATCTCTTTTTGCCACTATCTTACCTCTAAGGGGAACCCTTGGACTCTGTGCATACTATTCCTTACTTTGAAATAGTGCATACAGAGCCAACTTCCTACAAAAAGGATTCTGTATCAATTGTTCATAAAGTAAGGAATGTACAGTTGAGTATTCTGGATCAGTTGAAGCAACGTTTAGATAAACTGTGTGGAGACAAGGTAATTGAGCCCATTGACTCCTCACAGTGGGTATCTCCTTTTGTGGTTTGCTAAGAAGAAAACGGGTGATATCAGACTCTGCGTTTATTTAAGATCTCTCAATAAGAACATGCTGGTTTATTGCTTTTAATTACCAAATATTTAGGAGATGTTAGCCCAATTGGGAGGTGCCAATATTTTTTCTTGAATCAAGTTAAAAGCAACATACCATAAAGTGGAACAGTATAAATATTCACACTCACTTACAGTCTTCAACACACCGATTGGAGCATTTAGATTTTTAGATAAGCCTTCTGGCCTAGCTTCAGCGGCCGCAGTATAAAAAAGTTGATGCTTGTCTTTTTTGGTGACAACAAGCATGTTCTAGCCTACCAGGATGATATTTTGGTATTTACGAAAGATTCTGAGGAGCACTTAGTTGTATTTAATTATGTTTTGAGCACCTTAGAACAAACATGGCATTACAGTCAAGAAAGAAAAATGCAAATTCATAGTGGAGAATTTAGATTATATAGGGCACCACAATTCAGGAGCAGGAACACAACCGAAAGCTGATTTGGTGGATACCATATATACCAGTCCTAGCCTTAAGAACAAGGATCAATTCATCCTTACTTGTATTATGTGAGTATTATTTGAGATTTTTAGACAATTTTGCATTACAGATTTGCCAATCTTAAGACATTAATATCAGCAGCACCCACTTTGCACACATTCAGTGATGACACTCAATCTATACTAATGGTGGATGGCAGTGGACTAGGTGCAGTATTTTTACAGATATTAGAAGGCAAAGAACCAACAACAGCATTTGCCCCAAGGTGCCTCTTCAACTGAATGCAAATATAGCACAATAGAGAAGGAGGCATTAGCTTGTGTCTTGGCCACCAAACATTTGGGACATTTTTTATGGGGTAGCTGATTTATATTAGTGGCTGATCATAAAACTCTTGTTTACTTAATGTCTACCAACGGTCACAATAAAAGTAGCCTGAGATAAGCAAGGCTGTTGTCAAGAATGTTTTAATTTAATTTTGAAATCAAATATATCCCAGGGGGAAAAATTCACAGAAGGATTTTCTTTCAATATGTCCCATTGTTAATCAAGAGTGCAAGCTCAATGAAGACATAAAATGTGTTGTGTGCTTAGTGGATAGAATGACAGTCATGTAGGGAGCGAATGGAAAGCACAAATAGGAAGAATGTTCTGAACATGATGAATGCCAAAAAAAGAGTTGAGGAACTCATTATTGCAGGATAGCCAAAAGAAAGAAATGTAAGTGAAGTCCTTTGATCTGATTTCAAAATCAAAAATTAATTAACCACCGACGATGATATCATTTTAAGAAGCAATTTGTTAATTTCTCCACTGGAACTAAGGTATAGCCTGTTTAAGTTTGTGCATCTAGGACATGTTGGAATGACAGGCATGAAGAAACGGTTGCCCATGTAATACTGGTGGCCTGGCATGGATCCAGAAGTGGCGTCCTGTGAGGAGCTGTAAGAGATGGCAAGAAGCAGATAAAATGGCCAGCCTGCTTAATACACTGCTACATCCTGTGGAATTCCCTGACAGCCCATGGGTAAAATTAGGGGTGTATAGTTTTGGTCCAATGTATAATCTCAACATACACAAAAGAAATGACAAATTTTGGCAGATTATTATTCTAAATGGGCGGAATGCAAATGTATTAGAGAGCCTTCCACAGCTGCAGTAATGGAGATGCTAAAAGATATGTTTTGTAGAGGAGTCACAAAAGACCTAGTCACAGACAATGGTGATCAGTTCAGTTGCACGCTATGAAATAATTTCTTGATTCCTTTGGAATTAAGCACCTGTCACTCGCCTTATATAGTCCACAATTAAATGGCATGGTGGAAAGGGTAAATAGAATGATAAAGGAAACTATTCAGTTAGCTGTCACTGCGGACATGACTGATTCAGTTCAAGACAGACTGTGGAATTATCATAATACCCCTCCCTCAGTTACAGGAGTGCCACATTTGTGCTATTGAAATCTCGGTATGGTACCTGTAACTTAAGTCCTAGTTGGGTATTGCAACACACACACTGTAAGGAAAGATTGCCAGATTTAGAGTGTGTGTGTGTGAGAAAATTGAAAATGCACAGAGGAAAAGGAAATTGCTATACGATCAAAACAAGAAAGTGAGAGAAGAACAGTTCCAGGTGAATGATGTAGTGAAAGTGAAAAGGCCGTTTGGTGCCAAGAAAGGTAACTACATTTTGTCCGAAGACCTTAGTTATAAATGTCTCCAAAAACGCTTTACAGGTACAAAATAGGAAATGGTGGAGTAAAAGGAGTGTAGTTCTTCTTAGAAATGAGAATGATAGTATCACTGTGAAAGATGAAGCAACAATCCACAAGTTTAAGGATGGTGGTTGTTGGAACAGAATGTAACACAAAGTGAGAGAAGTAGTGCGGAAGGAAGAGGTGACCTGAGTGTGGAAACCAGAATGAGTGTCATCTGTGAAAATTCAGAAAGAGGAACAGCAGTAGGGGCGAGGAATGTCTCAAGAAATACTTGAAGGGAAGTGCAATTTAGATAAGTTTGGGCTCCTCTGCAGTTTGTATGAATGTAATCATATTTGTGTTCTATGTATGAGGGTTGGGGATATTGCAGGTATTTGTTCTGTGTTGATTGTATAAGGGGAAGGATGTGTTATGTTTCGTAAGTCTTCATTGGAAATTGGGTGACAGCATTGTGGAAGGGTTCTTTGGAACGTGGTGGACGGTGTTGGGGAGAGGGATTCCTCTGGATGGTAGTTGGAGGAAGAAGCCATTAGCTTATGGTTGCTGTGTCGTTTGTGCTGTTTATTTGTCAGGAGAAAAAATTTAATATAGAAACAATGCTGCCTGCGAGTCATATTTCTAGAAGGAGTGAACACAACACTATACTACTTAATAGGCGTACCACAATTTATAATGCAATACAAAACTGTAAATATTGCCTAAGAATAATAGTAAATTAATGATCACCAGATTTAATAATGTTCTAGTTGGATTTTTTTGGAGGGGGGGTTACGTGGTTTGCCACATGCAGCACACCTGTGTTTGTTGTAGAGATGTATAATTCATCATGATGTACATGTTTTACTGCCTTATATTGTCTCAAGAAAGATTTTGATGTATTAGGGTTGAGCAATATAAAGGGGGACATTAACACCTCAAGAATTACACTGCAACACACTAAAATAACCACTACTACACGGCCTCAACTAATTCTCTCTAACTACAATTCCTAAACATTTCATTTGGTCTCCAATATTCCCAATTTCAAATGAATAAACAATGTTTATACTCAACTGCTCAGGTGGAGCTAATGGTGAAAAAGAGAGGACATTAAAGAAACATTGAGCAATACATGAAGGACATTCAGGATAGCTTCAAACACAGTAAACTCTGCCACCAATCGCTAGATACAGCACTACCCCAGCTGCATTACTTTGCAAAAAACACGTTCTTGCTATTATGGGACACCATTGGTTTCATCAGGAGTCCTACAGATGTCTCTAAACCCATGGGCAGAAAGCTGCCCCTTGTATCCATAAGTTATCTATTTTTCATCAAAGAATGAAGTAACACATTTACGAGTAGGAGAATGAAGTGGTTATCCAGCACAACTTTGAAGCTTCAAAGCTGGTCTAAAAATCGCCTGTCATTCTAGTTCAGTACTAAAATCCCTGTAAGTCCATCTGAAGAATCACCATCTCTCATTATTGTGGGTATGCTGTAAATCTTGTACACTGCTCAATCAGTATCTCCCTCTTAATGCAGCTTCACAGGGGTCTCCAACACGCTCTGACTTCAATTAATTAGCGTCTGTGATAAGGACCCCTTTAACCCCGAGTTGATAGCCTCTCTTTACATAGTTCAGCATTTCCCACAGTTGTTTTAATTTCACATTCATCTGACTGCAACCTGTAAAGGCAGCCAGGCCACTATTTGAGCTACTGTTTATCTGCCACTGGCCTTACACCCTCTTTACAGCTAGTGAAGATGAGAAACCAGCTTACTTTACATGCCCCAATAGGGTGGACAGGCTAGCTCATTTTTTTTATCCATCTCCTGTGGCCTCACCACTGTCTCAATCTTCTAGGATTTTAATTCTGGGTAATCTTGGAGGACAATAGGTGACTTAACCAGAATCTGCTCCCCCATACAACAGGTACGTCTTTTTTGAGGGCTCTTTAACTCCACTTTAATTAATTTTAATCCCAGGAGTTGACTTTGGCGCAAGTAAGTAATCTTTTCTATTTTTATTATCAGTGGCTGTCCCCCAAAATGCCCTGATGATCCATCAGAAAGCACATGATGGAGAGGTCAGCGACAACCTCAAGATTAGTCCTTTGGATAAAGAACGGACACATCACTGTCTGTCCACCATAACCCACAGACAGGTGCATCAGCATATGTGTGGGAGGCTAAGGCTTTTGTCCTGCTGAAGCTAGAGAAGGCATCAGCTACATGCACCAGAGATTCGCTAATACAGCCCTGCCAGCACACATACGCCAGGCTTCTTTCATCTACAGTGGTCACTCAACTCACACACATTTACAAAGCACCTCCAGGCCACTGATTCCTCTAAGTACCACTTTGCTCACTCTTTCAGGCACAGGCCTGAACACATAGATAAGCCAACTATGGCGAGCTCTGTTCCACAACAAAACAAAAAAAAATACAGATGCATATCTAAGTGCCAAAAAAAGGAGAGGGCATGGATGAAGCAATGTCCAGTTGTGGTTCCTATATAAAGATTTAAATCCATGTCATGTTCCCTCCTTGCCATTGTGTTGGAAATGGCACTTTTTGCAGGGCCATCCCCAGTCTTTTTGCCTCCTTCCTCCTATTTTTTCTGACCTGTTTTTGCTGGCTTTAGTACTCTGGGCACTTTACCACTGCTAACCAGTGCTAAAGTGCATATGCTCTCTGTGTAAAGTGTACTGTTGATTGGTTTAACCATGATTGGCATATTTGATTTACTGGTAAGTCCCTAGTAAAGTGCTCTAGAAGTGCCCAGGACCTGTAAATCAAAAGCTACTAGTGGGCCTGCAGCACTGCTTGTGACACCCACATTAGTAGCCCTGTAAACATGGCTCAGACCTGCCACTGCAGTGTCTGTGTGTGCGGTTTTAAACTGTCAGTTCGACTTGGCAAGTGTACCCACTTGCCAGGCCTAATCCTTCCCTTCTACTACATGTCAGGCACCCCTAAGGTAGGCCCTAGGTAGCCGCAGGGGCAGGGTGCAGTGTATGTTTAAGGTAGGACATATTCTAGTGTGTTCTATATGTCTTAACAGTGAAATACTGCCAAATTCGGTTTTCACTGTGCAAGGTCTATCTCTCTCATAAGTTAACATGGGGGCTGCCTTTAAATATCCTTAAAGCCAGATTCTCTTTGAAAGCAGATAAAAATGGGGAGTTTAGGGTCTCTGAACTCAAAATTTAAAAATACATCTTTTAGTGAAGTTGGTTTTTAGATTGTTAGTTTGGAAATGCCACTTTTAGAAAGTAGGCATTTTCTTGCTTAATCCATTCTGTGACTCTGCCTGTTTGTGGATTTCCCGTCTGGGTCAGTTTGACAGTTGGGCTGTTCACACCTCTACTCTAGACAGTGACACAAAGGGGGCTCGGTGTAGTCTGCATAACTTAATTAGCCATCTATGCTGGAGGGGAGGGGAATTCTCCAAGGGCTTGGAGTAGAGCTTGCCTCCTGTTGGAAGACTCAGGGACACCAAAGACTTCAGTTTCCTCGACTTTCAGCACTGGGAACTGTGTGTTTTGTGCTGTTCAAGAGGAGAAACCACTGCGATGCCGCCAACGATGCCTCTGGCCTGCACCGTGACCTGCTGACGCCACGCAGAGTCGCATTGCCCCGTTTCGCACCACGACCCTGGTCTCCCCGACACCGTCATCGGACGACTTCACTGAGTCGCTGCTTGCATCGCGACCTGTGGGCCCCGCACTCTGGCATCGCCTGCTCACACCGGAGCTTGGGCATCCCCGACTACGCCGCTCCAGCTGACACAGGCGCCGCTGCCTGCACGGTGGCCTGTGGACATCGCTCGTGAGGTACACTAAGCACCATCCCGTCCCACTGGCTTGGCCTACCGACGACAGCGCTTCAGCAACGACGACGACGCTGCCTGCACCGTGACCTCTGGACACTACACGTTGCACCGCCCCGCTTCACACTGCAGCCCTGGTCTCACTGACGCCGCTGGACGCCATCACCGAGCCGCTGCCTGCACCGTGACCTGTGGGCACTGTGCGTTGCAACGTCCCGCTTCACAACGCAGCCCCGATGCAATCCACGCCGGCGCACCTGACCATCAGCCTGGAGTTCGATAAGCAAAGTGTGAGACCTCAAGGGCCTGACGACTCCTGCACCGACTCCGGAACAGACACCGCGACGTCAGAGACACCGCTCTCCGGAGCTCACAGTGAGGATCACGACACCCTGTAAATCCAAGGTACTGTTTGTGGGTCTTCCCGACACGGTACCTGGCCCGCAATGCCGGGCCCGGCCTGAACTGTTGGTTTTGTTGATCACAATGCTGTGATAGACCCAGGTGGAGCTATCGACTTCAAGGAACTGTATTTTTGAGTACATCTTGCAGAATTCATATTTTTATTACTGTATGTTGGATTTTTATCATATTTGGTCTTGTTTTGCATAGATAAATATTGGCTATTTTTCGAAAACTGGTGTGGTATATGTTTGTAGTGTTTTCACTTATTACTGTGTGTTATGTGCAAATGCTTTACACATTGCTTCTGAGATAAGCCTGACTGCTCGGACCAAGCTATCAAGGGGGTGAGCAGGGATTATCTGAGCGGGTATCTCCCTTATCCTGACTAGAGTGAGGGTCCCTACTTGGACAGGATGCAAACCGACTGCCAGCTAGAGACCCCATTTCTAACACCATGTCTGTCCTCATTGGCACGAGGAGCTTAAGTAGGCCTCGGTTAAAAGAGAATGCTCGTAAACTGAGCCATCTAAAATATGATAATAAAAAAACAAGACCCTCCACCAGAATACAATCACCCATGGTGGTTAGAAGATAATGGTCCTTATACCTACTGTATAATGATTTAATTTTAATTTACTTCATATGCTTATCAAGTTATAGGCCTCTTTGCCGAACTGAATTAGCTGGCGCCTGGTTGGCGTGAGAGACGCACTGAATAGGTAAACCAATCAGATAGCTGTAATCAGGTGCTCACCTGAGGGTAATATAGGAGTCCATTGGCACTGCAAAACCGCTTACTGCCCGCCATATTCTTCCTGGTGGGCTGGCCAGTCTTACTGCAGAACTGGTGGGTGTCGTGCCAGCGAAGGAGAGACTGTGCCTTTTAAAATAGAAACAAGAACGTCAGCCTGTGACATCTGCCAAATATATTGTCCTACAAGCGATTGAAAAGGTCAGTATACATTTGGCGAATCGGCAAATGTCGGTATACACAAAGTGCAAAATAAGACATAAATATAAGCATTTTACCTGAATGTTTATTTAAATCATTATAGGTACAAATTACTGCATGTGCCAAAGTAACTACGAATCTTTGAAGCATGTAAAGAGAAGCCTGACAGAGCCAATAAACAGATTTGCCTTTTGGATATTTCGTGCAGAGTCACATGAATTACGGTCACACATTGAGCACTGACACGGACCAGTGCTTCCATTGATATTAATTTAATAAAGTGTAACAGAAAGGGGGCACCCATGCACAGAGGCAAGCAAACACGGGTATCACTGTATACAGACCACTGATCTGCATAACTGTGCAGTTTAAGGCACATGGCGTCATACCGCAGGGGAACAAATAGTGGAGCGCCACAGGGCAGCAACTGTTGATTTGCACACATGGAGAACTATCCAGGAGTATGTGCAATACCATCCTAAGGAATTTTAGGACCCCAGGCGAGACCTATTTTGACCCTTTCCCCCACACCACGCACGCAACATTATCTGGATTGTCTATTTTCACTTAATTAAAGTCTTCATAGGGCAAAAGAATGTACAGTTACCTGTTAACTTTCCAGACACGGGTGCACAAAATAGGCACAAGCTGCCGTATCTCAGAGACAAACAGTACCAAAAGAAAACTTAATCAAACGTTGACAAAGTCTTATCTTTCTGGGCTTGGATCTAGACTTTGTCTTGCAATGAAGTTTCTAACAAGTGTGTTCTCTTTGTAGGAAATATAAACAAGCATTTGCAATGCAACTGGTCTCGCGTTTGCTTGAGCTCGAACAATTAGCATTGTAAACTCCTAACCGGACTTTTTTTGCCAAATAAATTGAAAATGAAAAGAAAACAGTTTCACATAACTAACCGGACTTTTCTTGCCATATAAACTGGAAAGTAAAAGTTTCACATAAGCGAACTGACGGCCGCCATCAGTGCAAAGCAGACACACAAAGGGATATAAAAGTTCACAAGTAGTGAAACCTATCGGCAAAAGTGCAATTATCCATGTCACCGCCAAAAGTGCAATTATATACGTAACCGGCAAAAGTGCAATTAACTATGTAACAGGGTCGATGTCATGCAAAGCGCTTGACTTCTGCCCAGCGAGATCGCACTGTGAAAAAAGTAGTACAGAAACCGGACAAAAAACAGTGAGCCTCATATGTTTTCAGTACTTGCCCGTTGCGCTCGAAGAGGGCTAACCACCGGGAAAGGCATGACATATGCATGACTTTCACTAATGAAAGCAAGCAGATTTTAAAAGGCAAGCCCACGAACCAATGAAAGACACTGACGTGACATGGGCATGGTTTGAAGACCAAAGAGAGATAACAACACGGGACGGAGCGCTTTGCGCTCACCCGTAAAAAAGGGTCCTTGGTTGTTTAGTGGACATACTAATAATAAGACAGATGCACACAGAGCCTGACATTGTAGCTTTATTTCATAGTTACTATACTCACAGATAAATATACCTTCATTGCTGTCATCCTCGATCCATCAGGGACAATCAAAGGACTGCAAAACATATTTTCGCCATTCCATCAGGTGAAATCTGATAATTGAATTGTTGATTTTGCCCCCCGCCTTGTCCCATCTTGTCTGTCTCAGTGTACACTTCCCTGGCTAGACTTTCACCTTCGAGTAAACACAAATGAAGGTTGTGGGGGCATGAGGATACATAGGGACAGAGATGTAAAGATAATTTTTAGCTTCTGTGGTAAAATAGAGGGAGAGGTGAGGTAAAGAGGATAGACAGGTGCAGTAAAAAGACACGTAAGGTAAATAGAGAAAGGCGACATAACCAAAATGAAGTAGCAGGAAGGTCGGGAAATGTATGTATAGAGCTAGATAAGGTTTTAGAATCAGATAGAGAGAGTTATACATATACGAAGAATCAAATGCAAAGTGAGGAAGAAGGGTAGATTAAGCCAACTAGTTAGTTAGAGTGAGGTAGAGGCAGAAACAGGCAGAGGTAGTGAAGGTACAGACAGATGAAAGGTAGTAGTGAAGTAGAGAGGGTCAACGTGAACCAGTTTAAGTAATTTTTTATATGGGAGAATAAAAATGTTTCCTTAACTATAACTAAGCTTCAACGTTTGCTTTTTCATGCAATTTGTATTTCTTTTAATTTATGGAACATTTTTCTGTAATATAACAGAAAGTAAATGTATCTTTGATTTGGAAAACAGCCATAAAGATTTATATACACATTTTCCTGTTTTATGTATAAACATGAATACATGGATCTGTTGAAGTAAAGTGTACCATTTCTCTGTTGTTTATTTGAAGAAGAATTAAAGTTGAATTGCTTTCTAACAGACAGCACAATCTCTATGGTTGTTGCTGATATTTAATACTATATGGCTGTGTTCATAGCCCACTTCATGTTACTTTCTAACAGTCACCATAGTCTCTGTGGTTGTTATTTAGTATTACTGGGCTCTGTGTATAGCTCACTTGGTGCTAAAAAAGAATCACATAATACATTAATAATTTGTTTTTAGTTGTAGAGTAAATTATATTTAAAAACAACACAAATGGAATTCTAAACAGAAACCTATATAATAATTATGTACATTTTCTGACATTTATTATTTTTCATATTATTTCGTAAGTACCGCAGGACCTCCTTGATACTATCGCAATAGTACAGCCGTACTTTTGTGTTTTGTTAAACAGCTTTTCATTGACTTACAACTATGACTACTATAGGAAACAGAATGCTTATACCCCTTTCTCCATTTCCATTGAGCTCCTGACAGGGGAAGGGTGTATTGTATTCCTGAGGAAAAATCTGGTCTTTCAAGCCACCTTCGAGTTGCTGCAGTGCTCCAGTGGCTGACCAAGGAGATCCTGTTGTGCATGATAATTGGGAAGAACAGGAAGTGCCAATACTGCAAGAGGAAGAACAGGAGGTGGGGGCGCAGGAAGAAGCAGAAAGAGTCTATTGTGTGGCAGATTTTCTCCCTCCCAACTGGAGAAAAAAAGTGAATGCAAAATTAGTCACCTCCTACCTTGGTAAAAAAGTAATTTCTCATGGGACCTGACAGCAATATTCTTTCGGGATGAATGGAATGTGCAAGCACCTGGATTCCATTGTACCAGGCTGATGCAGGCGGAAAGAAGGCTAGAGAAGGGGTTGCAAGAGGCTGCAGCCCCAACATCAAAGCTGCCACGTCTTCCGACACTTCAGCACCGTCAATCTCTTCAGCGTCCGCAGGACCTCCAGCACCACCCAGTCCATCTGTCCCTTCATCAATATCTGGGCCTGGTACCGAACGAAGTGCCAGTCAATCTGCTGTAATACTGTAGATAAATTGTTGATTCATATGGTAGCATAGCAACATACTGTTTGCTCTGCCATACAGTGATTGTTGCCAGCGAGACAGACAGGAATAACCATCGCGAACTGGTCATATCTCACTGCTGTCTTCCTTAACCCCCTTAGTTTTTTGGAGTTTTTTTGCCCTTCCTTGTTGTTTTCTTTTAAAACCTTTTTGTTGACTTTTTGAAAACAAAAGCTTTAGAAATACAATAATGTAATTATTATAGAGATAAAAGGGAAGTGTAAGGTAAGTTAAACATGAGCTTTATAGTGGCTTTATAGTACATGGTAAGTTTATAATATAGTACAGCAGTGATATCTAATTGTATTTATAGTAGAGTACAGTGTTGTACAGTGAAGTGACAACATAAAGAACAGTGTCGTACAGCAGAGTGTTGCTTAGTGGAGTGTTGTCAAGGCTCGTCTAGTGGAGTCTAGCATAGTGCAGTGTCGTTGAGTGGAGTCTCAGCGAGTGGAATGTTGTCAACAGGAGTGTTATTGAGTGTAGTCTCGTACAATGCCATAAAGTAGAGTCTTTTAAAGTGCCGTGGAATAGAGTGCATTGGCATACAGTGGAGTGGCATAGAGTACTGTGGAGGACAGTGTCAGAGTGGAGTGTTGTACAGTAGAATGTCATACAGCGGAGTCTTGTGGAGTTTATTAGACTGTAAAATGGTGTAGGACAGTAGAGTAGAGTGTTCAACAGTGGCATACAGTGGAATAAAGTGTTGGTGAGTGGCATGGAGTACAGTGTTGTAGAGTGGAGGGGTGTAGAGTGCTGTACACTGGACTACAGTTTTGTAGGGTAACACAGAGTGTTCTAGAATGTCATACAGTGGAGTAAAGTGGAGGAGCATAGAGTGGAGTACACTATAGTTGAGTGGCATGGGGAAAGTAGGGTAGAGTGGAGGTGTGTGTAGTGGACTACAGTGGAGCGTGGCACAGTGGATTGTCGTTGAGTAGAGTGTTGTCGAGTGAAGTGTTGTGGAGTGGGGTTGAGTCTAATGTCATATAGTGACAGAGTGAGTAGAGTGTTGAAGAATGGAGTGCGTACATTGAAGTGGTGCATTATAGACTGAGGTGTTGATTAGTGTGTTACAGCTGGAGGGCATACAGTTGAGTGGCATACAATGGAGTAGACTGACATGTGGTAGAATGGAGTGATGAGCCACACAATCGAGTGGCATGTTGTACAGTGGAGTGGAGTGGTATATTGTGCAGTCTCATAAAGTAGAGTACAGCACTGTACAGTACAGGAGCATGGGTACTTTTACTTTTGGAAAACTTCATTTTGTTCACTTTGGCCTTTGTAAAACAGCAATTTGTTGGCTTACAACCTTCCCAATAGTAGGAACCTGGAAGTGTATGCCTGTTATCCCCATTCCATCTTATTTTTTCCAAAGAGATGGTAGTTGAGCTTGGAAGACCCAAATCTTTTTTTTCTGAAGGCACATTGCAACTGTTTCACACCTGCAATATTTGAAAATGGTAAGTTTATAATAGACTATTGCAGGAATATCTGATTTTATTTAATAAACATAACACAAATGCAATCTACTATTGTTTTCCTTTCTATGTGTGTCTCAGCGATAAATAATATTTCTGTTACAGTAATATGCAATCACTTAGAACATTTATAGTTCAAGATCATATGGCAGTACTCATCATGAAACAGTGAGGAAAAAACAAACTGGATTGTGAAAAACCCCATAGATTTTGTTCATGTCCAACTGTTCAAATATCTAACAATGTTATATGATATATTTAAAAGCATGAAAGTCACCAACAGTCACAGCAGATTTTTATAAATGTCATCAACCATGTCAGGCTACATAATTACATTTCTACTGGATTATGTAAGTACAACTCACATGGTAACACTGTACCTTAGACCTTTTGATGTAGAATATGAAGGTAACTGTTGTGTAAATCTTTATGCAATCTATGCTTAAAAGTAAGAGTAGCATCATTATATTCTGTCTAACTCTTGATGTTCATTAAGTAGAATGTGTAGTGAACAGACGCTTCAGTCCCTCCGTGATGAAAACTAATAGCAGTAGTGGTATAAGTGCATCCTGAAAAAGAAACTTGTGAAGCAGTAACATAAGAAATAGAATGTATTTATTTTTCATATCACTGACAGCACATCTCTATAGCACAAAAATAACAAATACCATTGTTAAAGTGTGGCCACAAGTTATGCTTCACAGATTAGGCATATGCTGTTTTGCACAGCTTTACATATCGAATTCTGAAATGGAATTGATTTGCAAACATGTATTGGTAGAAATATAACCTTTCAAAGTATGTAAGAGTGAAGCTTGAATGCAGACAACTGAAGCATTCATGTTCCCAAGAGTGGCTTTTCCCAATCAGCTCACAACTCGCCTGAGTTTTGGTACCTTAAACTTAGAACAGCCATACGGAATTCTTAAGCATCTAGGATTTGAGTTTTCAAAATCTGAATCGCACCTGTATGCACATCTACCATGTCTATAATAGCACTTGTAGAGTGGCATATGTAGTTCTGTGATAACATCTGCTGATGAAGAGTAATCAAAGTTTAGCATTAGTCTACATCCTGGTAATTGCTGCTTTCACACACAATAAGTATATTAACAATTACACTGCTGTATCAATTTATACCATTCAGATTTTAAAACTGCTGTTCTGTCATTTTCATGTGTTTCATTTTCTTTTTTGTTTTTAGGTACTTTCAATTCCTGTTTGTTAATGTAGCTTTCTCAATTTTTCTTTTAAAAGATATTTTAGGCTTTTAAACAACAGTGCAATATTGACCAAGATGAGGAGTGTATGGGTTCTGCAAACAATTGTAATGTGTGACACAGCTACTGTCTACATTAATTCTGGTCTCATAGAAATCAGTAATATACAGTCGTGTAAGTTTTTCAACATGAGAAAAAGCAATATATGCCATACCCTTTTTGAATACTGTGGAATACTAATCAGAGTACAATCTAAGCTTAGTACTTGCAATTTGGGTACTGTTACTGCATAAGCCAAATAAAGAGGAAACTGTTCTGCATTAATATATAAATCTTTCAGAAGTAAGAATCTTGATGCACAGCGGGATAACTGTGTTTGCTGTTTAATGTAGTCAGATTTTACCACAATAAACTCAATATCTTGTTTTTTACAGACGTCACAAAGTCCAAAACAAATTCCAAGGTTCCATTTACCAGTCCTTCTTCTACATGTCAATTTCAACATAAAATGACACAAAGAAATGTCCACAACTGTAAATTTCTTTCTATGTACCCTGTATGTGAATTTTCCATCTTTTGTGATTTTGTATCCAAACTTTTGTTTCTAGGTATGTTTACTCTGTAATTCTCAAGCTTATCTCTACAAGGAAGATTTACAATTGTTTTTTTTTCCAGATGTATCACTTCATAGTTTAATTAAGCCAATTCTTCGACAGTTGGCACTAAACAGTGTGTTGTGATTGTGAAAGAAGATAATGCGTTGCTTCAGCAGGTGAAGGTTAGGAAATAATGCACTTATATTTTGTTTCATCAGCATAACCTTTGCTTCATTTGTTACAATGCCAAGGCAAATATCTTTCAATATCTTGGCATATTCTTCATCAATAGTTGCCTCATATTTTATGTTAATTCTGTACATCTGAAATGCAACCAAATGTTCACATTGCTTGTACTTCTCAAATAATTTTGAATTTGTTCCTGCAAAAGTTTGTTGAAATTTAGTATTCCTTTTATAGATGTTAGTTGTACCACCACACAGCACATCTTTAGAGTTTCTGAGTACCTGCTGCATACGCAGAAGAAACCTTCCATTTTTTAAGGACAATTTAAGAGCTCTAACGTTCTTTGAATGAATCATTATTTACTTTAAAGTTCCATAGGTAGCGAGAAGATAAATTAAAGTAATTCCTTTGATGTAATGTGCTGCTAAGCTGGTAAGACCAGTAATTACACAAGATAAGCTAGGGCTAGTAACTTTATGTATATAAGCAGTAATTACTTTGGAAAACCTTTTCCCAGTCCGTGCTTCACCACTCCTACACTGTAATTTAGGTTCATAAGTAGCACATTCACATACTCCATGTCCTTTTTTGAGGTCCAGAATGTACTTTTATGTATTTTGTATATTTGCAGTTGTTCACTGTTTAACTGAGATACTAAGTAATCTAAGTTATCTATCTTAATTTTGACTTGGTCCATTGCATGTTTATCTTTGTCAATAGCAACCACAGCTTAAGTATCAATAATTGGTTGTCCAAATGGGTCATCAGTCCTGGGAAGTGGGAGTATTATTAACAGATGCAGTATTGCATAGGCGTTCTGCATTAATATTGTTCTCATCGTGTATTTCTTGATCCAACATTTGTAAGTATGGCTGAAGCTGAGGCAATGCAATCTCATTTTTATAAACATTAAATACATCTTCATAGCATTCAAAGGGACCTACACGTTTATTTCCTTTGAGCCATGGTTTAAATAGTTGAATAAGTGCTATATAGTACAAGTCTTTCTTTTCCCCAGTGTCACTACTTAGTTTACGATAATTAATAAGAGTAGGTTTACTATGGCATACTAAACAACAATTGGTAATTTTACCTCTAAATGTTCTATTTTGATATCTTCTGCCACATTGTTTCTATATGTTTAGAACTGAGCAAATTCATACAGGGATAGTTTTTCTAACAATGTACTTTTCTTTGGGTAGTACGTATCCAACACATTTGTTTTTTAAAATGTATTTTGGGGATCACAATATGCAAGGTGTTCAATACCAGGCGTTTCAGAACTTTCCGTGTTCAGAACTTTCTGTCATGATGATGACAAGCACTAATAAAGCCACATGATTGCCGTTGAGTTGTTATTCGAGCTTGAAGAACCTAAGTGGTCAGAGGCTTCATAGTTACTGACCTCAGAGTGAGATAGCATTTGTAGGTTAAAACTGACTAATCTTTTCCTTAAGCATTGCATAGCGGATGTTTCTTCCAAAAGTACTTCACATCTGTGTTTTCCACCTTCGTAAAGAAGTAACATAACATGCAACTGCTGTTGAGTTGTCTGCAACAAATTGTGTATCCGTGTTAGCATCCCAAATATGTAAAATTAAAGGGTTGTATTCATTGATCCATTGTGAGGCTCGTGGTCTTCTAAGATTTACGCGTTTTTCTGTGATTTGCCACTAACATCATGTTTTATGGATTACATTAAATTGTTCAATCTTCCATTCTGTAGAATTGGTCTTGGGAATTGAAAGCTACATTTTGAGTAATATTTAGATCTGCTCCGATATTTTCTTAAGTAGCATTCACCGCACTTATGTGACTGAAAGTATAACTTGCTCAAATAGTTTGTTATTGTGGTCTTTTTTTGGGATGTCAAAAGTCACATAAAGTTCAATAACATTTTGAATTAATATTTCAGAGGTGTATCCAAATTTAAGGTGCATCTTTGATCCAGAGAACCATATGAATGTGTGGTGCACCTCTTGCTCGATACTCCTTCTGCCTAAAGTAACAATGTACTTCTCCAACAAGATTTTTCTTTTGTTGGTTAATAGTAAAGCAATGTAAAGCAATTTGTGGTTGAAATATTGGCAGGACCCAAAGAACATATTTCTGTGGCTGTTTTGCAGTTAGTGTCTAGAATGTTAGAACTAGCTTCCAGAAAACAATTATATAAATCATCCCATGGGACTCAGCGCAGCTATAAAGTAATAAACCAAGGAGGTGGACCTACATTTCTAAGCAATATTCATTTGTCCCTTATTGATATGCCATAATGTTGAATAAGTTATATTCTATATTTGTCATCTTTCTTGTGCACCTTTTCAATAAAACTGTGTGCTGTTACATTAATTAAGTTGGTTCCAATTTGCATAGCATGTGCATCATCATAAGAAGTAACAAAAAGTTAACTTTCATATTGTAGTGTGTAAATATAAGAAATATATTGATGAAAGCATAGATCCTCTGAAAATAATCTGGTAGCTCAGTACTCACATGCAGAAATTTGGACTGGGCTATCATCATATTGTCCAACTTTTCCAGTGGAAAATAAATGTGGATAACATCTTGCTTCTAGTGATTTTTTCCAAACACTAATAGGCTTTCCTTTAGCATTCTTCATCTGATACAGTTCTAAATCACCATCAATCATCTCTTTTGAGTGTAGTGGGTGTTTACTATGATGTTCATGTATTTGTACAGCTTCTTCTTCAGTAATCCGTTCAAATTGTCCTGTTACATTTTCTTTTTCAAATGAGAAGTTTGTAGACAAGATGTAGTCTGCTATGTCACAATTAGTACAAAACATGCTGTTTTTTTAAGGAAATGCAGAGCTCTTTGAACTTATTCTATGCTAAACAATTGTTGCCAGTTATTTTTGTCTTTTGTCGATACTCCATTTAATGAAAACATTAAAGGCTCCTCTAGTTTGCGTTCAATGTCCAGAGTGGTTTTTGTTTTGTTGAAATTGGAGAAAAACAATTTTTCCTTTGATGCATGCGGCCGAAATTTTCCATTTTTGGGTTGCATGTTTTGAAAAGGATGCACTGTTAAAATTAAAATGTGTTCATATAACTTTAGTTGCAATAGCTGTGAAGTAATTAGATATATTTCTAAACTGTTATGTATTGGACATGAAGGCATAAGGTTAAAGCCTAGTTTTCCAAGACAATAACTGAAGATTACATGGCATTTGCAATGAACACATCTTTCTTCTGCAAACAGAGAGAGAGTTAGGTTTCTCCACGCCAATTTACCCTCATTTTATGTTTTTTCAATGAAATGAAATACTTTTACTTGCTTCTTATAATGTGTTCCTCTGCAACAAATGCAAATCTGATTAGGGCTTTCAAAAAGTGTTTCTTTTAAATCTAGAATATCCATTTGGTAATTGGTTTCAAGCAGACTGCTTCTGGTTATTTTGTCGTCGCTGATGACTTCTCTTCTGATTTTCATACTTCACTTCATGGTGTACACGATTTTCTTCATTTCTTGAAACCCACTTATTTGATCCGTCCATGGTCCTCATTGTGGATTATAATTTCATGTCTTGCTTTATTTTTGTGGATTGGACATTTTTCTTCTTGCTTATAAATGGGCATTATCTCTCGGAATGGTCTGCTGTTGAACTGGTAGCGGAGGTACTGAAACCTCATTTGTCTTCCCACAAAAGTGCAAAGAGACCTGCTGATTGTGAACATTTCTGCTTTTCCAGTTTCCTATGGAATTGTGTGGGATATGGTTTCATATGATATTTGTTCTCCTACAGAGACTTTACACATTCCTTATGTTTTAAAGTAGCAATCGATGACATAATTAGTTATTTCTGATGAATGAGATATTTAAAAAAATGAGTTAAATAATGACAGCTTGAATATTATACTGTATTTGAAAGTGAAGATATGTACATGAACTCTGCCAATTATGGTGAAATGTTTTGTTACCATTACTCTGCCCACCACTACTTACAAAGGGGTAGTACTCCCCGTGCAGTTTTCAATTATACACAATGGGAACATTATCCGATACCACCTGTGGGGAGTCCCAAAACATATTCAGTTAATTTGTATACTTTTCTAGGCATGAAACCTCAGATTTTGTTTCCAAATACTATACATTAAAAAGTGAAGTAAAATATGCTGACACAGACAACATTAGTTTACTCAAATTAATTTGTTTCCCAACTTGCAATTAAAGGCTATGAATACTGGCAAGAAACAATGGATTTAAAATCCATTTAGGAACAAAACGTTGGCAAGTGCAGAGCATAGATGCCTTATTTAAAGTGTGTCTAATTCAATACAGAGGATTTTTCTGAATGATACAGTGTAGCAGACCACTTGCTTGGGTCAAGCAAAAATTCAATAAATGAATGTGCCCAGTATTTCCTCTACTGCCCATTGTTAAAATTGGAAACAATTAGAAAAATAAACTGAAGAAGGCTCAACAGCATGGTACAGAATGGTGCATTTAACTCTACAGTTTTAGGTCCTAACGCCAGGCCCTGACACAAGTGGACAGAAATGGTTGTCATGCACATTTTCAAAACTCTTCACAGGATTTTAAAGCAAGCAGACCGGGCCCTCATTATGTCCCGTCCCAGCACTCAGGAGTGGTCACGCTTATGGTGTTGGAAGGTATGCCAGCAATGATTGCAACATTCCATTCTATCTGCAGGAAAAGAACATCTCTCTCTCCTCCCTGTTGACATGGATTTACAGGATTTTTTGTTAGATCCTAGGTCACCACATTCCAAAAACTTTCTTTATGCTGCTGCTTGTTTGAGACAAATAGATCAGGCTAATTTAGAAAAAGCATTGGCTGTTGTTGATGATGAATGAATACATTGTCCTCTTATATTTACACATTGAATAACATTCCATCATCTGCAATTGACCTGATACAGAATGATATGTCTTCTTTACAACATGGGCAAAGCCAGCTTTGATCTATTATGCAGCTGAGTTGGACATTGCAAGTTTTAGAATTGAACCACATGCGCTAGAAGCATGTGAGGGTAACAGAATAGTTTTTCACTTTTAATTTGACAATGAAACAACAAATATTGGCAAAGAAATGTACTACTTATGCTGATGCTACTTATACAATATTTATACTTATACACTGCTGAATATAGAGGGATTAAAAAAAAATGTTGTTCACAGTAGCCGAAACACCATCAGTAGTATGGCTCATTCGAGAAGTTATCTTACTGCCAATTTCAACATTTCAGTTCACAAAACGTTTGGAAACTTTTCCAGTAGGCAGATATGAAGCTTTAGGGGGCAGTTTCATAATCAAGGTGTGGGACTTAACCTTCAATTATAGAATGTGAGAGGGGAAAAAGAGGTTTTTCTTAGCGGAAGGGAATGTGAAACTTCTTTAAGCCACTCCATGACTTGTAAACAGGTGGCATTGCACAGGGACCTATGCCCTCTGTGGCCAATCTGGCATGTTACTTGAAGGGACTAACCGTTTCCTTGATTCACCCAGTATTTCAGTTACTTTCAAACTGTATTTATTTGATATTCAACTGTTAAGGATGTTGTGGGATGAGAGAAGGTGTCCTCTATGTGGCTTCTGTTTCTCAAATACTGACCTGCTGTCTTAATGTGCTCTTTCCTCCAGTGGATGAGATTAGAGTAGTCAGCTTGTGACCTTCCATTCTGACTTTTGATGTTGATTTCGACAAGCTGAGCAGATTAAGGTCCATATTGCTTCAGATAAACGTGACACTTACATCTGCCTGTGAAACATTTGAATTGCAAGATGCAAGGCTGTCCTCTAAAATAAAATTGCAGTTAAACACAAACTTTCCTAGAAATGTTGGTGAAATTGTGAGTCGTATCTTTAATGCTTCTAACACCACGGGTGTTGTACACTTTTTTTTGAAGTGGTTGGGTCTGGCTTTGTCAGCAACTTCACTGTTTTTGGAGTGACACCACCTATTATACAGTCCTTATTTTCGAGTGTATTTGGAGGCATCCCACTTGTGTTAATCCCACTTGGTGGTAATTTGGTTCTATTTTTGCTACTCCGCAATGGATGTCCCACCTCAACGCAAAATGGTGATGGAACTACTGCACATACAGTTGTGTCAGGAACGCATAATACAGTACTTTAGAGTACCTTTACTAGAGAAACTAAATCAAAACTGGTCCGTGGGTTCTTTGGTGCACTTTCGAGTTTGCACTATACACCTGTCTGGCAACGCAAATGGTACAATCTATGGACATGGCTCTGCAGGTGTCTCCGTTGAGGGTGTTTTTTACGGTGTTGTACCATGAGACTGCCATTGCTTCAGGGTGTCTTCTATGAGCCATTCTATTATTTGTATATGGGAGCTGCGGCTCCAGGATTCCTTAATACTGGCTCTCTGACTGCGGGCACTGTACAGGATGCAACATCCTAGGTTGTGGCTGAGGGTACCAACCATGTTTGTTCCTTTGATTTGCTCATAGAGGCCGTTGTGGTTCTGTTGTTTGCAGAAGTGGGATAATTCTATTGACACTGACCATACGGATGACATTTTGGAAGCCTCATCTGATTTTTTAATGTGGCCCTTGCTTTATCAAATTATTTTACTTGATTTTGTGATTTAAATTGATATTTTAGTTTTAATGGCGTGTTTGTTTTGCTTGTTAGAATGAATATTTTAATCCCTTTTAATCAAAATATTATTAGAATCTGTCTTTTCACAGACAAGAGGAGGGTGTAGTGAGGCCCTTTTGGACCTGCGTTGGCTCTCCATTTTAACTTTGTTTTATATTTGATAATTTATGCTTTTCAGCTTACATCGCTTCAGGCAGTGACATTTCACACACCAGGCTTGCACAATATTATTCTAAGAACACATTGTACGAGTTGCTTGTTTTAGTTTGTTTTTCTCGACATGCTATTGGATGCTCTGTTCAAGACTAGGAACACAGTACAAGAAATCCTACTGCTTGCGTTGCCTGTTGCTCCTAACATCTAGCCATATCATTGCATCAGAGCTGTGCCCAAAGCACAGTGTAGCTTTGGTTATATAAACAATGCACTGACCAGGGGGGAGTGGTCGGAGGGGCACTCCAGCCAAGACCGTCTTGGGACAAATGCTGGGTTTGACATGCAGCTCTGCTGTGCTGATCTTCTCGTTTGCAGAAACAATTGCCATCTACACTACAGGCCAATTCCTAATTCAGTTCTTCAGGTATGGGGTGACAAAGCCTATCCCCTTAGATCGGGCGAAGGCAAAAGGTACATTCACTATACTCTAAGGATAGGTTTAGTGATTGGTAGGAATCTATAGAAATCATTTGCCATGGTTGGACTGTTTATTCTCTTCACCATGTTCCTGACGCTGAAAACATTGCTTTGTTTCATCTGTCTAATTGTCGCAGCTCCACAAGCAAGAATAAGAAACCCAAACATCCCAAGCAGATGCGTAGCATAAGAAAGGGGGCACACTTAGAACTCTAGGGGACCTCCTTAGGCTCGGGGAGAACTAGAACAGATCCTGATGGAAGAGGCGGCTAAGAAATTACTCTAAATTAATCAAAGTTATTACAAGCGAGGGGATAAGATAGATAGACTTTTGCCATAACAACAACGCCTGTGAGACATAAGCAATTTTAATCATGAGATTAGAGACGAGGGAGGTCAGCTAGGTCATGAAACGGCAGAGATCCTTGCCGTTTTCCAACCCTATTATACAGCTCTATATCAGGCCCACTCCCTAGACGAACACCTCCAGGAGAATTACATGTGTGATTATGAGCACCAATGAGAGAGGTCGAGTTGTACCTACTGGAAGAGGATATCACACCGGATGAGGTTCGGACTGCAATTAGCAACTCCCCCACCTTCCCTCACAAAGCCCCAGGCACAGATGGGTTTCTGGCCACCTTCTATAAAACCTATGCTTCCCTCTTGATCGAGCCCCTAACCAAGGTTTTACTTTTTTTCTTAGGATCCAGGATAGTCATTGATAATATGATGGGATCTTACTTTACTCTTCTTCTGAAACCAGATAAGTCTCCGACTGTGTGATCCTCATACAAGCCTGTTGCACTACTAAATATCGATATAAAATGCTTTACTTCCATCCTCGTGGCCCGCCTTCAAACTGTCTAGCCATCTATCATGGCCCCTTCACAGGCTGGTTTTATATGTAATAGGCACGCTAATGACAATACGAGACTCATTGAAGTGGTGTACCATCGGCATCAGCCAATGGCCTTTCTATCACTAGGCGCTGAGAAAGTATTCAATAGAGTAGATTGGAAGTATCTCTTGAGGGTGCTGCTCAAAGTGCGTCTAGGCCCCAGGATTCAGGCCAACTTTAGAAAGCCATCTGCGAAACTCAAAATCAACACTGCCTTCATGCCAGACATCCCCCTTACCGGGGAACAAGTCAGTGGTGTCCATTGTCCCATCTTGTCTTCGCTCCGTGAAACTCTTAGTGGCCAAAATTCAGAATAATCTTGCAATTCGGGGATTGACAAGGAACACAAATTGGCACTTTTTGCTGATGATATCCTTTGCTTTATCACGGACCCCAACACCAGCCTCCTGGCCCTGGAAGAGGATCTGCAACGCTTCACACAGGTTTCAGGGTTTAAAATTAACTACTCTAAATCAAGTGGGATGCGGGTTGCTGATCAACAAGAAACCCTTAGGGATTCCATTCAAAGAGTTGTGTTTAAGTGGGTTGTGAATGCCCATTACGTACCTGGTTATTCATCTCCCCACTCACATTAGTGCCCTCTATGCTAGCAATATTACCCCACTCATTACCCCATCTGTAAAGATCTTTGAAGAGGGCCTTAAACTGGAGATATCCTGGTTGGGTCAGCAGAACCACCTTCAAATTAAATTTATGCCTCAGCTTCTATACGTCCTCTAGACCCTTCCCTTGACTATACCCCTGGCAACCCAAACACTTGAGTCACACCAAAATTCTTAAGTGACACAATTATATTTGTTCCATCCAATGGCACAGGAAGCTTGGGCTTTCCTAATGTGACAGCATACACGCTGGCAGCTCAGCTCCACTCATCTCTGGGCTGGAACTATGACCCAGAGAGTAAGCCATGGGACCAGGTTGAGGAGGCCCTCTCTTTGGTCCCTCTATGTGGACTACTGTGGCTGCTGGCTGCGGCCATGGAGGGTCTCCCCCCATTAACCCTGGCAAACAGTTAGGAGAAAGCAAGCATTCCCGGCCTATCGCTCCCCCCTCGCACCATTGAATTTCAACCCAGACTTCCCTCAAGGCATGTCCAACCCCAGCTCCTTTTCGTTAGACCATGGTCGGTCATCCACTCTAGGAGACTTTTATCATGATATAGACTTATGCACTTGGAAGAACCTTTTCGAGAAATATTCTCTGAACCAACAAGGCAAATATAGGGTCACCCAAGCACTACATTGGGTGTGAAAAGTTCGAGCACGTAGAGTAATGCAACAGGAGGCATCGCCTACAACATCCATATTCACCAACAATGTTCCTGGTAAGGGCATCTCCTAGTTGTATCAACACATCCTATCTCTTACCTTCACCAAAAAAAAAGAAGGAGATTCATCTTGGATTCATATCTGCATAGTGGTTCCCACCTCTAGGCTGGAATTTGATTTGTTTGATTCCATAATATCTGAATCCAGATAGTTTCCCATTATGTACCTCTCAATAATGTTTGTGCATAGTGTAACTTCTTGAACAAATATTTTATCTGCATTTCAATAAAAAGAAGTACAAAAGCCAAACTGTCCACTGTTAATGTCTTTGGCACTGTCCGCATTGCAGCACTAAACCTTTCCATCCCCCCTCCCCCAACACTGCCAACAGTAATGCTCGAATTGAAGACATTAAACAGCAAGTCCTCAAAGGTGACAGGGCTGAGGTCCTCACATATTTTACCCTTGTAGCTATTCCAATGTCCCCAGATTTTTGCCCATTTTTGGGGGCATTCCCAGCCTTCATGCACCACCCTCTTGGCCAACATACACCAGTCCATATGGTGTTTCCTGTCCTTCAGCTGCAGGGCTTGATTTGCGCCCCACAATTGTGCAACATTTCGTTTAGCTACAGTCAACCACAGGGTTATCAATATACGCTCCATACGGAGCAAATCTGTTTCCACCCAGATATTCAGAAGACACCATTTTGCAGAAGCAGTGAGGGGAATCCCCACACACCTCCCCCATACATAAACCAAAGCCACCCAGAAGACTTGCAGTACTGGACAGTCCTAAACTAGATGATAAAAAGTACCAGTGTGTACACAACCTGGCCGGCAGTTCTCAGTTGGTGCGCTGCACATCTTAACCATTGTGGTCTGAGCATAATAGAAGTGGTGGAGGATCTTTAATTGAACAAAGTGGAAACCTGCCCATATAGCCACCTCTCCAGGGCCTCTGCCCACTTGTCGTCTGCAAGACCATCCAAGTCATGGACTCAGCACTCTTTTAAGTGCCTGAGGGTATCAGGTGCATTATTGAGCAGCTTTGTGTATGTCAGGGACATTGTTATAGGTGGCATGTATTGATCCAGCAGTCTATCCTCCAAGGGCGAAAACTCTGGGAGCTCTGGTCATTTCGGTAGAACCGCCCTCAGTGAGTGTTGTACTTGTTTGCAGTGATATGGCACCAACTGATAGTCATGCTTCAAGTCTGCTAAGGTGATAATATCTCCTTGTTTCCACAGGTTTGCTACCCAAGAGAGACCAATGAGGTCCAATTTGTCGGACCCTGGTAGCTTTCCCAGTGTACCCAACTCTGCTGCGTCCCAAACTGAAATGGCATGTGTGATCCTGCCCCTCCAGCCCAAGGCCTGTGTGGCTGTGTGCCAGAGGCCAACTACAGTCCCCACTGGTCCATGAATGTTTGTGTGCCTAGGACTACTGTAAAGAGCTCTTAGATGACTCTCCGACTGCATGACCAGTCTATCCATCCGGACAGCAGAAGACCCAACCGTGGATGGGGGTCAATTCCACCACCTACCAGTATTTTTGGATGTCAGATAGGGCCATACCCTATCATACCATCCCCTCATCAGTTTGTGTTGCTCTATCCGTGCAGGGCCCCCAACCCAGTGCAACACTCTAATCTCACCCTCTTTTTTCTAAAAATACGAGTTATGTACAGGATATGGCGTGTTTTGCAGGACATTGGGAAAACACAGTGGGAATATAATCTTAAAAAGTGTGGCTCTGCTTAAGAATGATTATGGCAGGAACCTCCAATTCTGAACATCACTTTTTAATCTCTCTAGGGGTGGCAACAGGTTGCTGTGGAACAGGTCAGTGTCCATAGTTACATACAACCTAAGATAGCAGAACCCACTCAGTAGCTATCACTGCATCACAGTCATGAGGCAATCACGGTAGCAGTCCCTGTAAAGTTTATATTTAGGATTTTTGCCAGTTAATTATATATCCTGAGTAACAACCAAATATGGTAATGATCTGCATTAACCTGTTCAGGGTATTTTTAGGACAGTTAAAGCAGGTCATCGTCTGCATATAAAGATGTTTGATCCTTCCAGTGATCAGTCCACTGCAGGTAGTGGATCAGTGGGTCCTGCCTGATTCAGGTTGTCAAAGGCACCAGCTCTAAAGCAAAGATTAAGGGCGACAAAGGGCAGCCCTGTCTAACACCTCGTTGAAGTCTAAATTTGCAGGTCTTTCCCCTCATTCACCCTCTCCTGTACCCTCAGATCAGCATACAAAAGGTGCACCCAGCTTATGATGCGCGGGCCGAAGTCTATTCTGGCCAGCACCTCAAGCATAGAGTCCCACTCCACCAACTTAAAGGCCATTCTGGCATCCAGTGAGAGCACCAATGCGTGTTGCTGCAGATTGGGAGCCGGGCTCAGTAAACCTTGAAGGCATCTCAGTTTAAAGGTGGTGCTTCGATAGGGCATGAAACCCAATTGGTCCACATGGACCAGGTCTGTAATCACCTTGATAAGTCCAGAGGCCAAAACTTTGGCCAAAATCGTAACCACAGCAGTGAGGATTGATATCGGCCTGTAGGAGGCACAGTCATCAGGCTGTTTCCTCTCTTTAAGGATGACCACTATAGTGGGCAGTCTCTGGTCTCAGAGTAACGAGCCTCGTTGCCAGCTCTCCTTAATCATCCTCAACATATGAGCAGCCAGTTTCTGGGCCGTCAATTTGTAGAGTTCAGTCGATACCCCATTAAGGCCAACCGCTTTGCCCAAGTTCAGATCATGTATTCCCCTTATTTTGTCTTTTGTCATCTCCTCTTCAAGGAGGTCACAGTCTGAGTTAGGGAAACTCAGGAGACAGATTTCGGACAGGAACTCCCAGGACTCCTCCTCTGTGGCTGTCACAGCCGGGGAAGTATAACTTGGTGTAGTAGGTGGCGAACGCGTTCACCATGCCTTCTCTACCTCTCACTAACATACCTTTCCTTATCTTCACCTCCAATACCCAATGACTGGCCTGTTCCCCCCTGTATAACCAGGCCAACAGTTTGCCTGCCTGGGTGCTATTCTCATATAAGCAGTGCTGCGTAGCCCTATGGCTCATCTGGGTGGCAGCTGTTGCCATGTACTGCAAAGGACCACATTAGGTGCCTGATGTTTTAACATATGACTCCTTATTTAATTTTGCCTTGCAGGCCATTTACATTCCATGACAACAGCTTCATAGCCGTCATGTCAGCCCATCCTCCCATTGGTGTGTTTGGCCAAAATGCATCCACAACCATGCCGCCCCAACTGGCCAACCAAGGGCACATTCCAGGAGGCCAAAATGTACGACTGTGTCAAAGTGTGGTGTCAGTGCCTGAAAGAACAACCTTGCCCTCGAAAAACAAATGGTGATTAAAAAAACAGAACCCCTGAACACCCCCCCTTCCAGCCTCCCTACATAGCAGAATTAAAACTGCCCACCACTCCAACATTGCAGAGTGCCTGTCACCTATACCCAATACTTAAACAGTAGGTGACAGTGGTAGCTAGTCACAACCGCCGCACCATGTCCCCCCCAAACTAATACTTTCATGTTATCAACAGTTATCAAGCTCTGCCTCAGCATGATTTCTTCTGCAGCAGCATACATACAGCAACATCGTCCCACAAATTACTGTTCGTGGCACTAGTACTCTTCGATTGAAATCATTTGTGCTGCCGTCAGGCTCAGCCCACTCCATCGAAGCAGTTTTGCTGCAGCTCCTGTCATGCTGCCGTCTGAGAGGCTCACTGTTGCATCAACCATTGATCATCTCTCATTTCATCTTTATCTATTCTACAGCCTGGCTTAACATGTTAATTTTGCTGTAGGCAGGACTGGTTCCTCGGCCCGCCCCCTTGGCCTTTCTCCATCCATCGAGCCGGTCCCATGCCCCCTCTGGGGTTGCAAAGTACCAAGTCTTCCCTTCTGCTACCCCTCAGGGCTGCGCTGGAAACCTCAATGAATACTTCAGGTCTCGCTCTTGCAAGACTTGTTTCACCTCAGCAAAGTTACGCCAAAGCTGCTGAGTAGGAGCATAAAATCCAGGAAAAAGCTAGTAACTGTGTTCTCAAACTTGATCGGCAGAGCACGTCTTGGGCGTCCCTCAAAGTGTTCCAGCTTTGACCCTAAGACATCTGGGGTAGTGTGCAGCTTCCTGACCTGTTTCTTCAGTGTTGCAGTCTTAGCCCTAAAGGATGTGATCGAGTCCTCTGCTTTCTTCACTCTTGTGCTCATATTTCATGGGTCACCTCTGACTAGTGTAATATCTGTTGAGACCATGTCGATTTTGGTCTCCAGGGACCCCGGATCCCCTGAATCGCAGCCATAGTGTCCGAGTGTGAGCCACTCAGCCTCCTGCGGGGGTTGCTCCACTGGGTTCCTCACCTCCTCCATCCCTGCTTTACTGGACCCATCGTGGGGACAGTAAAAGTGTCCAATTTTGTCTGGTGCACAGCACATGCAACCCATCCCCTGCTCATCTCCGCCGAGCACCTGTGGCGGTGTAGGTTTTGGAGCTACATAGGTAACCAACACCGCCACCCGGGGTATCTTCAAGATAAGGATCTCCCCTGCAGCCTGCTGGTTTTCCTACCCTCTATCCCCCCAGCCGTACCAGATACCCTTAAAGGCCACGTGTGAATATTGCACCTCAGGGGCCACAGAGCCAGTACTCAGTGTCCACAGGCAAAACAGTCCACTGCAAGCGGTTCGTACTCCACACCTCCCGCTCCGCCTTGGTGATAACTGCCACCCTGGTCAGTGCCTTTGGGAGCCAAACTCCCCCCAGGCTCCACGCGACCACCAGCTGCCTCAGAGTACACCCGAAGGAGTACAAGTGCGGGAACAGCACTATCCTGCCAAGACCGTCCTAAGGGAAAACAGTAACTTGCCTCCCCCCTGTGGGATTCGAACTTCCATTGTCACAGTTATGTTGCAATCACCTTGCTGATGTTTCACCCCAGTGGTAGGGAGAGACTTGATGGGTAAGCCACCTTATTTAGTCACAGAAGCCATACAAGAGGTTAGAGTGCAATCTCCTGGGCACTTGTCATCAGTACGATGTAGCTGCCACTCACCGGGGGGGGCCGCAAATCCAATAGCGCTCATCGGCCCACTTCGGGAAGGCTCGGGCTGCTTTGAGGTAAGGCTGCTTGGTGCAGGTACCAGTCAAGCGCTCCTCACGGCTGCTGAGCAGGGTGCCGCCTGGACGCTCCCCCGAGGCAAGACTGTGGCACACCCCATCGCGCCACACCCAGCCCAGCCACCAGCATTCAAGTGAGGCCCACGGGGCCCGTAGGCCCCCACACTGACTTTCACGGGGCCTCTGCCGTGTGTCGTCATTCGCAGGCAAAGCCCTTGCACCACTCATTTCTCATTTACGGTGCTGCAGAGGTTATCCCTCTACACGGGGCCACCGTTTCCCATGTTACACCAGGCTGTGCCCATGATGTTCGTCACCTGCCACTGCGGGACTCCAACCCAGGTCCCTCTGATATCCCCAGCACTTGAATCAGCCTTGCTGGGGCTCTGGGAGAGGAACAGAATTTTGGATTTTGGGGAATTGAGAGGATGTAAGACAGGAGGCGCTTTAGCATGTGGTCATCTTGGTCGGCCCATAGTGTAACTTCTGTCATAATTCTGATTGTCCTGAGGTGTTGCAAAATTCACACTTTCACTTCATTCATGGTACTTCCCACATAATTTATATTACAAGCACACTCCAAGACATATGTGACAAACTCAGACTTAGGTGTAATCCTCTATGGCATATTTTTTGTTTTTCCTTTAAAGGCTTTATATTCTCTCATGTTGCTTACATATGTTCATGCTTTACACTTTCTGCATTTCCAGAATATGTTTACTTGCCTTGATAAACTGAGGCCTTACCTATGGGTTGTAAGTAGCTACTAGTGAGTATATCATGTAGTGATCAGGTTTTTCGATATGTGATTTTTGGATCGGGGGTAAATTGTTTCAGCTGTTCATCATACTGAGGCACGTTCAAATTCTTTCTCAAAATTGTTCTCACGTTGTTCTGCTCACTGTTAAATTCTTTCAATCAGTAGTTCCCTTTCCAGTTGTCTTCTACTTGTTATATTCCCATGCAACAACTGATCCCTTTGTTTGAATTACATTCTGATGTGCTTCTTGTAAGATTTTCAGGGGGTAGGCTCTGCTCGGCAATCTCTTAATCATCCCTGTTGATTCCATTTCGAAGTCAGTATCAGATAGTAAGGTCCTCCGTGCTCTCAATAGCTAGCTATATGAAATACTCCTTTGGTGGCCACTGTTCGTGTTCATTAGTGGGTTCCTAGATGTGGCTTTCTTGCACATCTTTTTCCTCAACTCTAAAGCTCCACATATAACGCCTCATCTAAGAAATATATTTTTGTCTTGCTCCAGTTGCCTGTAAGTCTTATGTTGAACATATTCTCTTTCATTTGGACTGATCCAGTGTCCAAATAATTGAGCCATTTCCAGTGTAAGAGAGAGGAAACGTGGATTGTTTTGAAATATAGGTCGACTGAAAGAGGGTAAGCCCCCCCCCCGCACATTCTGTCTCCTGTTTCTCTGGAAAACCTGCCAAAAGTTAATTCCGTTAGAGCAAAATTTAAAACTATAATCAGTGCTTTAAATGGGTCGGTACTGGCCGGTACTGAGTACCGGCACTTTTTTATTTTGAGAGGGAGAGTACCGGCACATCTCAAGAAAAACGTAATACTTTTAATTGGAGAGTACCAGCACTTATCAGAAACAAGCAGGTACGCTGGCACAGAGTACCTGCACTTTAATTTTTCCATTTCAAGCACTGACTATAGTTATGTATTGCAGCAGGTAGTTTGTTATTTTTTTTTCGAGTTTACCATCCACAGATTGTATGCTACTACAAAAAACTCAGAATTGCTACATTCCTAAAACGCTGCATGAAGTATTTTCCTTGACTTAACTTTCAATTTTTCCCTCCGTTTTTATTTTAAATGACCCTCACCTAACCGGCAACCTTCTGCATGTCTCCTGTGTATATAGACTAAGTTAGGTAGCATGACTGCCTGCCGTCGTCTCTTTTTTTAAACCATATGCCTTCAACCTAACGATATGTCTATTCATTTCATTGACTATTTGCTACATAGCCCCCTCTATTGATCACACCTGACTCAATGTACTAAAAAACAGCTAGAGCAAAGGCAAATAAGGTTTCCTTCAGGACGAGGCTAATTTCCAACAGCCAGAGGACGAATCACTAACTTGCCTATAAAACACTTCAACGCCTCATAACGGCAGTATATGATATAAACGTAATTTTAATCCAATTAAATTTCGTGCTGTTTAGAGCTCATGAAATGAGCGTAACAGTGCCAGTTGTCAAGTAGAAATTCAGTTAAAACTGCATCGACTGCAAGCGCCAAACACCGTGGAGTGCGACGGCATCTGGCGATTTTGGCTTCAGGTTATACAGTTACATGAACAGCGGTATAGCTATCTGTATTGCAGCAGCACTGAGGCCAGAGAGCCGAAGGGGCCCAAGTTATTGCAAACAGTGGCTGATTTTATTATCATAAAACCAGAGGACGGAACACCAATATCCTTGTTGGCCTTAGGGCCTGTGTCCATAAATGACCCGCTCAGACGCAATGGGACGATATTCAATAGAGAATAAATAAAAACATTGAGAACAATATTCCCAAAGCTTAGCATAAAAATGATATGAAATCAAAATTATGTTGACATATAAATCGTGTCTCCAATATCGGCTATGGGTTTACTGTTCTCATCACAGAACAAATGTAGTTATCTCCAAGGTATAGTCCCACTGAAGTTAAACCTTGAACTCGTTCATAATAAGCCCACATTATAAATTACAATCCTGTAGGAAGTAGTTGTTTTCCATTTTTATGTGAGAAACACCCTTAAGGGGGCTGGGCGAGTTCAGTGTACAGACTTCTATGCAGGGATAGTTTGCACGTACTTTGACAAATGTTCTCTTCACGGGGTCATTAAAAGGAGCCGCCTGGCCTTTGGGATGGAATACCTGATGATGACGCTTCCTTGTGCCTCCGGGGAAAGAAACGTGTTGCAGCACACTGGGTTTCAAGGCTGGAAGCAGACATTTTTTTGTCTAAAACAAAACACGCATTTGCTGTGTTTAGCTTGTCGGTACTCGTGTCTGTCCCACGAGGCCATATTTCTTTCTGGTCGGGCTTGATACAGATGACGGTGTTCGCTGTGTAGTGTCTGTCAATACATAGGTTTTATTGCAGGGTTAAAAGGATGACACATTCTTCATAACGGCATATACGACATCAAGGATTGTATTTCAAGCTTCCAAATGCCTTTTTAGCTCTGCAAGAAATGAATTGGCCTATAACTGTAATTGGGTCTATAAACAATTGTAACCACACAGCCATTTGCACCACTCCCCAGGCATGTAATAACAAGGTATATACACAATCAGTGCTCTTAGACCCTTATTAAGTGTTCGATCGCTTTAGGAGCAGAGGTACTTTGTTGGCGGAATTAAGGATTCTGTACGGTATTTCTGCACCTGCAGCCTATTATGAGCTAATACCCACAGAATGGAGAATAATCCTTCAAACCTGGTGTTTTTGTCTCCAATTCTACACGGTATTTTCTTTCCTGTGCAGATCAATGCTGCCATTTGCCACTTGCTCCGTGCAGATAATAAATGGGAGTCGGTGCTGTGTGTGGCAAGGGTGGATGCAGGTAGCGGGGTATGGCCTGTTAGTATCTTATGCTTCCTTTTTCAAAGAGATGTGGGTTCCAGACAGGGGATGGAGGCCAGGGCCTCAATACCTAAGCAGAACCTCAAAGGAATTGGGCCTGAAGGGTGGATCACACCAAAAGGTCTTGCAGCACAAACTAAGCAAAATTACCACCTCTTTGGACACCAGAGTTCAAGGTAGTAGTACCTGAGGAAGCAGTCGAGTAAAACCCGCTTCACAAACCAAAAGATGCTCAGAATGGGCACGCTTATGCACTATTTCAAAATAGTGGCCTCCATCATTGTGGAATGCCCGCTAATGGCTCCAGGGATAATGTCTTGGCAAGGACGTATCATAATTTCATGCAGAGGGCAATCCTGCTTGAAACCTAATCCCTCCTGGAATGCCTTGACGTTTTATGAGCCCGCCAAAGCCCGGGAAAAGTTGATTGTCAACACAATGCTCCTCAGCTCTGTAAAAATAAATGTTCAGAGCCCAAAGGGGGTACAAGCAATGGAAAACTTCTAGTCATACACGATTGTATAAGGGGCATAGAAGAGCAACCAAATACGAATATATGGTTCTTTTAGTGAGCTGGATTCAGTCACTATAGAGTCGGCTAAAATTAAAAATATTGACTTTGAAGGGTTCCTATGATTTCTAGTTTCTAATAGCATGTTTACTTTGTTCGTACAAGTTTCATATTTATGTACAATTGCTCCAACAAAAGTGTACATTGCACGAAATGCACTGAGCTCATGAACTGAATAGGTGGGCATTACTCAACTGTTAAAAAAAAACTATGTTAAATCGCGTTGGAACTTAGAATGGCATGTCCATCATGTATGCCTGGAAGTCACCAGAAAATCCGGCGCAACACATCTGGCAGTGTCATCAAATGGCAACAGAGTCCTAGCTCGGCTTTCAAAAACTGTGCAGAGGTGCCCCATCTATAGTGCTGGAGGCTACCTGTCGCCAGCTAAGCCATCTCCTATGGAATCGGGAGTCTAAGTGCATTGATGCTCTCTGTGGGATTGGTGGCTCAGTAAGTATGTGGCTTTGGGACACACTTGCAGAGAAGAAAGCCTACTTCCAGAGAGCATCAATGCACTTAGACTCCCGATTCCAGGGAGGGCATAAGAAAGCGCTGGGTGTATGCTTATAAGACAATGCCTGCACCACCAAACTCTCACATAAATGATGGACAGAGGTAATTGACCGCTCCCTACCCAAGCCTATAGCCACCAGGTGAAAAACAGTAGGAGCAGAGAAGAGGTTGCCAGAAGCAGTTAGCATCAGGCCTTAATACATGGCACCAGAGGGTCTGAAATAGAAGAGCCAGGGTATAGAATTTCCACCAGCAAATTGATATTGATCTACATAAATTAATTTATATGTAAATCAAATAATACAAAAATAAAATATGCTGTAGTTAGGAAACAAATTTAGAAATTCAAGAAACACAGAATGTTTTGTCCATACAGTCTTATATTATGTTTGGAAACTTACATAATAGTGTATCATTGTTATTTATCAGACAAGGTAATAGGTATATGCAGATCGGATGCCAATCTGATCTCCTACATTTAGATAGATATATGGTCTGCAGTAGTTCCCAACCTTTTGATTTCTGTGGACCCCCACTTTAACATTAATGGAACCCAGGGGCCCCCACTGAATCATCACTGGAATCAGGGGACCCCCCACCTGAGTCATTACTGGAAGCTGGGGACCTAATTTCTCAATATTTGTTAATATTTTTTAATTTTCTAAGCAGTCTCAGACCCCCTGAGAAGGCTTCGCTGACCCCCAGACACAGGTTGGGAACCACCGGTCTAGAGAGCAATAAAGAAGTCTGCATGTGAAAGTACTTTGTGACGATTCTGCGAAAAAAAGTCCAGAAAAGATGCCAGTTCAAGATCCTCACACTCGCCTACAAAGCACTACACAACCAAGGACCCTCGTACCTCAACCACAGACTGACATTCCATCTGCCCACAAGACACAGGCGATTTACCTCACTCACCCTTGCACACTCCCCCCGAATCTGTCACAGCTGTGGCAGCTCCTTTTCCTACATCGACACCAAATCCTGGAATGACCTGCCTCTCCACATTCGAACATCACCTACCCTATTAGACTTTAGGAAGAAACTCAATACCCGGTTCTTCCATGGAGACTCGGCACCCTCAGCACCCAGATACTCCTAGGGGTGACAGAGCTGCACTGAACAAATGCTGATTGATTGATTGAGATTATAAAGTTGGTTATTGTTACTTTGAGTTGCCAATACTAAGACAAACAGACGCCAGATACTGTTCACCATATTATGGTTAGTTATGTTCCACTCTCTGAATTTAAAAGAAAAAAGGCACAACTAAATGGATACTTAAATTTGCAAAGTTAATGTTAGATTTCACATGGGTTTCTTTCAGTTTACATAAGAATCTAATTTGCTCCAGATTAAATTAGTGATGTTTTATTGAATTTAGGTAGGTTTGGGATGGCATATGTGTATCAGTTCAAGGCAATGAGACTGACTGTTATTTATAGACTGACAATGTCTTCAACATACTGAGATACCTCATGCCACAAAGAGTATGCGGATGGCAGTCAAACAGCATCTGTGAAAGATCACAGCTTAGTGTTTGGGAGTTTCAAAAAGAATACCTTAGAAAGAAACCCAGTTTGTTATGCCAAGAGTGTCCTTTATGTTTCATGTATAATGAAAAAGCAAGTTTATGTGAGTAAATAGATCCCTTTGGATGTGAACGGAGAAGACCAGACAAGTGGTTAAACTTTGGGCAAGAGTACTTGTTTTTTTTTACATCAATTCTGTGTTCCCATTTCTATTTCGGATTCATTCTAAACTTTTACGGTGTCAGTATTTTACATATTTTTGAGGCTGCGTGGTCTTGCATAGTGAGTTTCGAGTGATGAAGTTAGGTCTAGCACTAGAAAGTTTCCCAACATAGATATGAATAGCTGTAATTTGAAAACGTTGCAAAATTCTAAACAACCTCGGTCATAAGGATAATTACATTCTAAGAATGTTGTACATGGTCCAGGCTTGACCATATCTTGAACAAAAGATAAGCATTTTTAGATTCATTTTTCCCAGGCCACCGATGCAACTAGAATATTTTTATTTCCCCAAATGCACATCAGAGGATGTGCTCAAGTGAGTTTTGAATCAATCAATCAATCAAGGGGTTCTTGTATAGCGTGAGCCTGTCACCCTGGTTGGTCTCCAGGTGCTATGGTGGTGCTGAAAGTCTGGCCCGGTGGGAGATGGCGTTTGAAGAGTCAGGTCTTGAGCTGCTTTCTGAAGTCCTCCAGCGAGGTGGATGTGCGTAGGTGAAGGGGGAGATTGTTCCAGGACTTGGGGGTGAGGTAGGAGAAGGCGCAAAATTTGGTGAACCAGATATCTAGGACTTTTATGTAGGATGCTTGTCAGCTTAGTCCTGTTAGATCCAAGATGAATGGAGAGCAGTGTGTGTTTAAGGGACAGACTTCTGTCTTGTCTTTATTTAAAGACTATCCAGAGACCTTTGCAAAGTTAGATTTTACCTTTACTAGAGAGGGCAGTCTCTACTGTTTTCCTTAAAGATAAGTACATCATCAGAATATGCTGCCTCTGCATATATTACATTGTTAAAGTTGATCCCTATCACTCTTTTTGGTCACTCCTTAATGATGTGAATAGATGTTTAACAGTGAGTAGGAGAAGTGGGGGAGTGCACATCCCCTTCTACTTCCTGCCTATACCCTTCCCTCCAATTTAGTAACGAACTGAGTATAGAGTACTTGTTTTGAAAAAAACAGGAGGAAATAGATTTTAGTGACAGAGGAAGGAGCATGTAGTGTCATCCTGTCACAGACATGGGAAAATGAGCTAATCCCATCCCAGAAGCACATTCATCGTAGCAGCTGTGAGGATGCAAAATGGATGATATTTTCGCAGTAGCAGATAGCATCCAAGCAGGACACATGACTAGTGGAGGGAGGCAGAGCACTACTCAACACCAGACAGTGAGGCAGGTGCCATTCTGTTAAGATCCAGAAGCAGGTAAATTGGATTAAATAAGATATATTCTTTGCCACCAACCCAGGGCAGGCACACACATCACTTGCCCAGACCAACTGCCGTAGAACCCACTCCTCCAAGTTCTTAACCATCATATGGAACCTCAATAGCGAGGAGGTTCTAAGTTGTAAGCCCAACCTCTCAAAGGTAAACACAACACATTCAAGTACAAATAAGAAGAGAAGTGACAAACTGAAAACAAAATAGCAAACGAAACAAACTGGCGATAACTCCAATCTAAAATGGCTTATCATTGGCAACAGGTACCCCTGTGTAGAAGGAACAAAATAAAATTGGGTGGGTGCCCGAGTTTAATAGAAATAATTAAAACAAACCAAAAACTGAAGTCTAAGCTCCGACAAAGTCTAAAGAAGATGCAGAGAAAATAAACGCATGAAGCTGACAAATAAACGAACAATGAAAAACTTTCTTTTTTTTAAAACAACTTGGCACCTGATTTAGAATTTGACCAGACACGATACTCCTAAATGTGGCGGAAAACTCTGTCCGTCAAACCCTCAATCCACCAATTTAAATCAGCAGAACAGCATTTTTCTAAGCGTGGTGATTCTGCTGCCTCCCCAGTCGGACAAATTACTCTGATGTTCAGACGGAATAGGGGCCATCGGAGTGATGGCATCATAATATCCTCCCTATTATGATGAGGATGGTTTGATGTCCCTTTTTTATGTCCATCACCACCAAATTAAGCAATCGCAGATAGGATTTTTTTGGGGACCTGTAAGCCTTGGCGAAAACTTCCATGGTGTGGGCAGCATTCGTTTTTTTGTTTTTCAGAAACAAACTACTGCTTTGAGAGTTGTTTCTGGAATAACAAACAAGGATAGTGTATGGTTACGTCTGAAATAAGAAAAAAGGATAGTGCATGGACGCCTAAAGGACAGCAGCCCACCAAATTTTCAGTGCACTCCAGTGAGGGCATATAGATCACCACAAGGACGGAGATGATCTCTTAATATGGAGGGTGGGAATTCGACCAGGGTGGCAGTGGAGATGACCTGTGCCAACCTAACGGACGGGTGGCTGCCTGCCAGGGTTCAAATCATTCACTAAATATCTACATTGTGTCTATAACATTACATCTACTAGGGCATGATTTTGTTCCCTCAAATAACAATAACACAGAGACAACCAAACATTCCACATCCTGTTTCCCTACATAAATTCAGCAGCAGCAAGATACTTTTTGGACTCTGGTGTTGTATGTTATATAGATTAAGACACTCATTGTTGTCACTAAGGCTGGGGTAGTTACACCTCAGCTGGTATTCTCATCTAAATTTCTGTCCCGAATTATTTACTGCATATAATATGTTAGCACACCATGGACCCCCTAAGTCTAGAGAGAGTGTGCTCATGCATGATATTTGGCTTCTGGACTTCTACAACTAGGAACAAAACACACACAGAGGCGACATTGTCGGTCAGAGTCATCCTGATTCCTTCGTCCGAACCAATACGATTTTAAAGGGATTAGGCCAAATCGCAAATAAATTAGCTGGCGTTTCATGCTCGAGTTGAGGCGCAGAGAGAGGTAAGATGTAAAGATCCATGTCTTGTACAACGTAAAGGCCAACCCTCCATGTGCCAATTTCTTCATGGCTTGTACGTCATGTTCTGTTGATGTTAGCCTCGCTTGTTTAATTAGCAGTTTGGCAGACAAGGGCACCAGCAGGCCGCATGCTCAACTTTCACTTACCTCCAGTGTCTCTAAGGTGTGATTTAAGTACTTGTGCCATTTAGTTACTGGATTGCTCATCACTTCCCAAATTATATTTTTGAAAGTGTAGTTCTTCACCTGGTTAGCTTTAAGACTGTATGCTACAATCCTTGCTTTTAGTATCCACTGCTGCAAGGCTAGTCCAAACTCTTGCCGAATTTGGGTGTGCAATGTGCAATTTGGGAGCGAAAACACTCTTCGATAACAGGAAGATTGCACTCTGTGCAGCCAAATGGCCTTTGGCAGTTTGCTGCCCCCTGTTGGGCATATATCTGTGGTGTCAAATGAGTTCTATGGTCCAGCCATACCCCTAAATAATTGTAGTCACCAACCACTTCAATAGACTTCACCTCAAAGAACCATGTTTACCCTTTTTTTAGTTTGCTGGAGATTATCATTACCTCCATTTGTACTTATTTATCTATAGGTGACTGGTCCTGCATTAGCCAGCAAGTGCACTGAAAAGCCTCTAGTGGCCAATCGGCATTGGGTCCAAGAGGACAGTGGCGTCTTCATACTTAAATGCTTGAACTTTAAGTCCAGCTGTTTTTGGTGGACATGTCTTCACTTACACCACATGACCTGCCAGGCCAGTCAAGTACAGGTTAAATAATAACGGTGCCAGTATGCAACCTTGCTTTAGGCCTTTGTTTGTCCAGATTTTCTCTGTGGTGGTCCATCCGGTGCTAACTCTTATCTTTACCCAGATGTCAGAGTATAGGGCAATGAAGGCTTTCAATAGATTTTGAGGGATGCCCCTGGTGGTACATTTTAACCAAAGTTTTGATCTTGATTCACTGTCAAATGCTGTTTGAAAATCCATAAACCGTGCGTAGCGGGTCTTGCCCTTTGCAGCCACAGTTGTTTCACTCACATGGGAGATAGAGACAAGGTTATCTTCGATGTGGCAGCCCTTTTGAAAGCTGGTTTGAGTCAGTGGGATCAACTTATTTTCCTCCATCCAGGTTTGGACCTATTGGTTTAAAATGCTAGCAAAGCACTTTCCTTTCTCATCAAGGAGCGTGATCAGGTGGTAGTTCCCTGGGCATGATTGCAAGACTTTCTTGTGAACAGGGACCAAAAAGAGAACCCCTCCATGAGTCAGGGATTGTTGCCCCTAATAGGTATTCCTGGAATAGGGGAGCCATTACTGAGGCTCATGGAGTAGGGCCCATTTATACACCGCAGACAGGATGTCCCCGTGGACCGGGGGTACCCTCTACTTACATCGACTTAGTGGCTATCACACTTCTTAATGCCATGTCTGAGGACAGTGGGCTTAGAGATGCCATTTGCCTACTAGATCCCTTTTCCTGTGCTTTGAGCATGCTGGAGATGACCAGCTGCCTTGCATAAAGGTCTTTGATGTAAGATTCCCATTCCGCGGGGGCAATATTGGCAGCAGATTTGAGCTAGAACATTAATTAATCCAAAGCCAGAATTTACTCTGATCCCTTGATTATATTATTTCATTCAATTCGACCCATATTTGGGGCTCTTCTTCCCTCATTTGGACATGAAGATCTTTCCTTAAAGGTAAGATAGTGGCAAAAAGAGATAATTCTAATGCTCTATGTTGTGGTAGTGTGGTCGAGCAGTAGGCTTATCAGAGGGTAGTGTTAAGCATTTGTTGTACACACACAGGCAATATATGAGGAACACACACTCAAAGACTTACTCTAGGCCAATAGGTTTTTATATAGAAAAATAACTTTTCTTAATTTATTTTAAGAACCACAGGTTCACGATTTACAAGTAATACTTCAAATGAAAGGTATTTCAGTCAGGCATTCTAGAAACTTTGAATAATCACAATAGCATGTACAGTTTTGACAAATATGGCAATAAGCTATTTTAAAAGTGGACACAGTGCAAAAATCAACAGTTCCTGGGGGAGGTAAGTATTTGTTAAGTTCACAGGTAAGTAAAACACTTACAGGGTTCAAAGTTGGGTCCAAGGTAGCCCACCATTGGGGGTTCAAGGCAACCCCAAAGTTACCACACCAGCAGCTCAGGGCCGGTCAGGTGCAGAGGTCAAAGTGGTGCCCAAAACACATAGGGGGGGGACACAAGCAGGCACAGAAAGTACACTCAGCAGCACAGGGGTGGCCGGGTGCAGAGTGCAAATAGGCATCGGGTTTCAGATAGGAATCAATGGGGAGACCCGGGGGTCTCTTCAACGATGCAGGCAGGCACGGGGGGCTCCTCGGGGTAGCCACCACCTGGGCTAGGCAGAGGGTCGCATGGGGGTCACTCCTGCACTGGAGTTCGGTTCCTTCAGGTCCTGGGGGCTGCGGGTGCAGTGCTGGTCCCAGGCGTTGGGTTCCTTGTAACAGGCAGTCGCGGTCAGGGGGAGCCTCTGAATTTCCTCTGCAGGCGTCGCTGTGGGGGATCAGGGGGGTCAACTCTGGCTACTCACGGGCTCGCAGACGCCGGGGAGTCCTCCCTGTAGTGTTAGTTTTCCGCAGGTCGAGTCAGGGGCATCTGGTGCAGAGTGGACAGTCTCACGCTTCTGGCGGGAAACGTGGGGTCTTTAAAGTTGCTTCTTTGTTGCAGAAAGTTGCAGTTTCTTGAACAGAGCCGCTGTTCTCTGGAGCTTCTTGGTCCTTTAGATGCAGGGCAGTCCTCTGAGGCTTCAGAGGTCACTGGTCCTTGTTGGATGCGTCGCTGTTGCAGTTTACGTCGAAGTAGGGAGACAGGCCGGTGGGGCTGGGGCCAAATCAGTTGTCGTCTCCGTCTTCACTGCAGGGCTTCATGTCAGCAGTCCTTCTTCTTCTTTAGGCTGCAGGAATCTGGTTTCCTAGGTTCTGGGGAGCCCCTAAATACTGAATTTAGGGGTGTGTTTAGGTCTGGGAGGGCAGTAGCCAATGGCTACTGTCCTTGAGGGTGGCTACACCCTCTTTGTGCCTCCTCCCTGAGGGGAGGGGAGCACATCCCTATTACTATTGGGGGAATACTCCAAAATCAAGATGGAGGATTTCTAAAGGCAGGGGTCACCTCAGCTCAGGACACCTTAGGGGCTGTCCTGACTGGTGGGTGACTCCTCCTTGTTTTTCTCATTATCTCCCCTGGACTTGCCACCAAAAGTGGGGGCTGTGTCCAGGGGGTGGGCATCTCCACTAGCTGGAGTGCCCTGGGGCATTGTAACACGAAGCCTGAGCCTTTGAGGCTCACTGCTAGGTGTTACAGGGCCAGATGTATCATCACGGCCCTTTGCGAGTCGGAAATAGCGATTTTTAAGAAATCGCTATTTCCGACTCGCAAAGTGCCATGTGTCACATTTGCGATTCGGTAATAGCGATTTCTTAAAATTCGCAAATGCTATTACCGAATCGCAAATTGCGATACCAGCCGCCTTCGCAGCTATGGGCATGTTGACCCATATTTGCAATTTTTTTGCATTTCTAAAATTGCAATTTCTGAACCAGAAATCGCAATTTTGGAAATGCAAAAGCCCAGGGTGCTGGGGGCCTAAGGCCCCCTCTGCTGAACCCAAAAATGTTTAGGGGGACATGTAAGGTGCACATATGCCAAAAGGGCATGTGTGCTTTACATGTTCAATTTAAAAATGCATTTTAAATGCATTTTTACATTTTTCACCAGGTTACCACCTGGTTTCTTTTCATGGTATTTTGCATGTGCAAAATGCCATTCTGCAAAAATCGCAATTTGCAATTTTTTGCAACATCTCCTTGCGATGTGGATTTTGCGACTCGCAAAACCAGGTCACAACGCAAGAAATTGCAATTATTGCAATTTCTTATTTGTGGTCTGCGAATGCCTTTCATGCATCGCAGACCACTTTTTTGCACTCGCAAACGGACAAATTTAGCGATTCGCACCGTTTGCGAGTGCAAAACATTTCCTTGCGATGTGGATTTTGCGAATCGCAAATTGCGACTCGCAAAACCAGGTCACAACGCAAGAAATTGCAATTATTGCAATTTCTTATTTGTGGTCTGCGAATGCCTTTCATGCATCGCAGACCACTTTTTTGCACTCGCAAACGGACAAATTTAGCGATTCGCACCGTTTGCGAGTGCAAAACATTTTCATACATCTGGCCCACAATTCCTGCAGGGGGAGATGTGAAGCACCTCCACCCAGAGCAGGCTTTTGTTTCTGTCCTCAGAGAGCACAAAGGCCCTCACCACATGGGGTCAGAAACTCGTCTCTCAGCAGCAGGCTGGCACAGACCAGCAAGTCCTGCATTGAACAATTGGGTAAAATACAGGGGGCATCACTAAGATGCCCTCTGTGTGCATTTTTTAATAAATCCAACACTGGCATCAGTGTGGGTTTATTATTCTGAGAAGTTTGATACCAAACTTCCCAGTATTCAGTGTAGCTATTATGGAGCTGTGGAGTTCGTTTTTGACAAACTCGCAGACCATATATTTAATATGGCCACAACTGTACTTACAATGTCTAAGAATAGACAGACACTGTAGGGGCATATTGCTCATGCAGCTATGCCCTCACCTGCGGTATAGTACACCCTGCCTTGGGGCTGTAAGGCCTGCTAGAGGGGTGACTTACCTATGCCTCAGGCAGTATTTTGTGTGCATGGCATCCTGAGGGGGATGCCATGTCGACTTTGCCTTTTTCTCCCCACCAACACACACAATCTGCAATGGCAGTGTGCATGTGTTAGGTGAGGGGTCCCTTAGGGTGGCACAACATATGCTGCAGCCCTTAGGGACCTTCCCTGGTCACAGGGCCCGGTACCTTTTACAAGGGACTTATCTGTGTGCCAGGGATGTGCCAATTGTGGAAACAATGGTACATTTTAGGTGAAAGAACACTGGTGCTGGGGCCTGGTTAGCAGGGTCCCAGCACACTTCTCAGTCAAGTCAGCATCAGCATCAGCATCAGGCAAAAAGTGTGGGGTAACTGCAACAGGGAGCCATTTCCTTACACACAGCATTAGCAACACAGGGCTGGTCAAGTGCAGAGGTCAAAGGAGGGCCAAAAACACATAGGTGGTCATTCTGACCCTGGCGGTCTTTGACCGCCAGGGCGGAGGACCGCGGGAGCACCGCCGACAGGCCGGCGGTGCTCCAATGGGGATTCCGACCGCGGCGGTAAAGCCGCGGTCGGACCGGCACCACTGGCGGGGTCCCGCCAGTGTACCGCCGCCCCATTGAATCCTCCGCGGCGGCGCAGCTTGCTGCACCGCCGCGGGGATTCCGACCCCCCCTACCGCCATCCAGATCCCGGCGGTCGGACCGCCGAGATCCGGATGGCGGTAGGGGGGGTCGCGGGGCCCCTGGGGGCCCCTGCAGTGCCCATGCCACTGGCATGGGCATTGCAGGGGCCCCCGTAAGAGGGCCCCTACATGTATTTCACTGTCTGCTGCGCAGACAGTGAAATACGCGACGGGTGCAACTGCACCCGTCGCACAGCTTCCACTCCGCCGGCTCGATTCCGAGCCGGCTTCATCGTGGAAGCCTCTTTCCCGCTGGGCTGGCTGGCGGTCTGAAGGCGACCGCCCGCCAGCCCAGCGGGAAAGTCAGAATTACCGCCGCGGTCTTTCGACCGCGGAACGGTAACCTGACGGCGGGACTTTGGCGGGCGGCCTCCGCCGCCCGCCAAGGTCAGAATGAGGGCCATAGGCACCTATAAAGAACAGGTGTGCTCCAGTCCTAGTCTGCCTCCAGGTAAGTACCTGTGTTCTCGGGGAGCAGACCAGGGGGGTTTGGTAGAGCACTGGGGGGAGGGCACACCCACAAGCCCACAAAACACACCCTCAGCGGCACTGGGGCGGCCGGGTGCAGTAGGGAAAGTAGGCGTCGGATTTGCTATTGAAAGCAATGGAGGGACCCGGGGTCACTTAGGCGATGCAGGCAGGGCACAGAATGGCTTCTCGGGCCAGCCACCGACTGGGCTAGGATGAAGGCCTTCTGCTGGTCACTCCTGCATTGGTAGGTGGTTCCTCTCGGTCCTCGGATGCAGTGCTTGGTCCAGGCATCGGGTGCCTTTGTTACCAGGCAGTCACAGTCAGGGGGAGCCTCGGGATCCTCTCTTCAGGAGTCGCTGTGGGGGTACAGGGGGATCGACTCAGGGTGTCCACGTAGTTGGAGTGGCCTGGCAGTCCTCCCTGCAGTGTTGGTTCTCCTGAACTCGAGCCGGGGGTGTAGGGTGCAGAGTGTGAAGTCTCACGCTTCCGGCGGGAAGGGAGAGTCTCTTTAAAAGTTGCTTCTTTGTTGCAAAGTTGTTGCAGGTTCTGAACAGTGCCACTGTTCTCAGGAGTTTCTTGGTCCTTTAGGTTCAGGCCAGTCCTCTGAGTCATCAGAGGTCGCTGGTACCCGTCGGATACGTCGCTGTGCAGGTTATTTGAGTCTGGAGAGAAGCCGGTAGGGCTGGGACCACGTCTGTTGGTGTCTCCGTCGTCTCTGTGGGGCTTCCAGGCCAGCAGTCCTTTTTTCTTCAGGTTGCAGGAATCTGATTTCCTGGGTTCAGGGTCGCTCCTAAATACTAAATTTAGGGGTGAGTTTAGGCCTGGGGGGCAGTAGCCAATGGCTACTGTCCTTGAGGGTGGCTACACTCTCCTTGTGCCTCCTCCCTGAGGGGAGGGGGGCACATCCCTAGTCCTATTGGGGGAATCCTCCAAACTCAAGATGGAGGATTTCTAAAGACAGGGGTCACCTCAGCTCAGGGCACCTTAGGAGCTGTCCTGACTGGTAGGTGACTCCTCCTTGTTTTTCTCTTTATCTCCTCTGGTCTTGCCGCCAAGAGTGGGGGTCGTGGCCGGTGGGGGGGGGGGGGGGGGGCATCTCCACTAGCTGGGATGCCCTGGGGTGCTGTAACAAAAGGCATGAGCCTTTGAGCCTCACCACCAGGTGTTGCAGGGTGGTGGCTCAGCATAATGTCTCCCTTGCTACAATTCCATTCCAGGCTGCTTAGTCTTTTAAGGTTCTGGGCTAGTGCCTTTGGAGGGCTGCCCTGTGGTGTTAGTGCCATAAGGATACCTGTGTTCCCTGCTGTGATGCTTGGGCTTTCAGTTGTTCTCCTATGCTTCATGTGGTGCCTGTATGTTACAGCTGTCCCTCCCGGTTCTGAAGTGAATGCCATTGCTTGAGTCCACACAGAGGAGCTATCTGGTGCTTTTGCTGTGTGTTTGCTTAGTAAAGTGGCAATTAAAGGGCCATGTGCAGATGGCGGCAAGCCCCCCGACTTGTGAACACAGCCTTAATTCTGCATGGGCGCTTGATTTGAAGCACCTATTGTGGTGGGTTCCACATAGTCACTGGCAGGTTGTTTGTGGCTGCAAACTGGATCCTGTTAAGTTCTGGTATGAGTGGATCAATTGTTGACTTACGTTCTTGGCTCTCATTCTGCAGCCAATGTAGAAAGTTTGAGTTTCTGCTTTTGTTGTTCTTGTTCAATTTTTCAGTGTTTTCATATTTTTCCTTGACAGAGGGAGGCACCTACAAAGGTCGATGCATTGGGGTTGCTCAGTTGGTTAGAGCCCATAGTAGTTGGCTCTTGCTTAGCACCCTGCTGTTGCTCATACTGTTGTGTAGCCATTTTAGTTACAGCTCCATGCAAGTTATTTTTAGTAAACTTGGCCTGCCGATGTGCACTTCAACCTAGATATATTTTATTCAGCTTTGCTCATTATTTTAGCAATAGCCAATTTGCGGTCTTGTTTTATTTCTCTCTATCTAGCTGTTCTTTGCCTAGGCCAGCACTGAGTTCTTAAACAAGACATTTCTTTCACTCTGTGCTTTTCTCAAGGCTGCAGTAAGATAGGTTGCTGGTAAACGTGGTAATGCTTTGTCTCTGGTATTCATAGAAACATACATATCCTTACGTAGGGGCATTTTCTCAGAACGTCAGCTGTTTTATTATAAAAACACTTCTCTGTCCCATACACGTTAGAGGGATATTCCAGCCAGATGACCACGACTGTATGCTGATTGCTGAATGCTTCGCTACAGCTGCTTCTGTAGACTACAGGCTTTTTGCTCAGGTATGGGGGATGATGTCTTCCCAGGGGAACCTGAATGGCAGAACTAGAGCTTAACATGCTGTGCTCTAATATAGCCTAGGTAGGAATTATTTTAATGACTCTAGTGACAACATGGTAGTGTTATTTTTATGCTTTACTCTCCTTGTCACAATTTTAACCCTGTCATGCTTCATCGTCCTGGTTATTGCAGTACATGCTTTATTATCTAAGATGCAGTTGCTTTATCAAAACCTTTTTGAAATATATACTGCCTCTGACTGTCCTTGCTTATGTGAGACTAATGTAACAGAGAAACGGAAGCGATCAGAGTGACCACGATTTCCCTGAGGAGTCAATTAAATCATGTGTTTGGCTGCCCAATCATCCCTGCTCTAGAGTAGAGATGAGGCACCTCGAGTTGGCTGGAGCAAAACCCAGATTAGGCTGACAGGTGTCACCTGTAGTGGGTTAGACTCAGTCCCCCAGACTGCAGGCGATTCTGCCACTCAAATCCAGTAGTCTCATTAGAATAATGACAGCCTAAGTGACAATACTAGGCCTTGCCAGAGGTGGCCAACTTAAGTTGTTGCTTTGTTTGTTTGGGACCTCCTCCTCTGTTGGCTATCCCCCTGGTCTACAGGCTGGAAACTCCCTGAAAATGAGGCTGCTGATGTGACCAGTCTGCGCCCTGGCAAACAAGGGGTTTCAAGGGCTTTGTCACAGGGTCAGGGTATTTCCAACATCTGGGCCCCTGGCTTCCCTTTTCAAATCCTCAATCACGGAGCTCATCTTTTCAGGAACAGTTGCTAACTTCTCTAGAATTGGTCCGCAGATACAAGAGTCTTGCCTTGGCTCTAATTGTGCTGATTCTTGAGCTCTGACTATTAGGCTATTCATGCAGTCCAATTTGCTGTGAATTTTTGTGATTAGTGTAGAGAGGGACTGCAAGATGGTAATTTGTTCATCTAGTTTGTCAGCATGCAGCAGTGCTGCGTTGGCCATGGTGTTTAATGTTTTATTAATGCTTATTAGTGTTTCAGACTTTGGGGCGATGGCAGGGCACTCATCCCCATAGCCTACGTTTAGGTTTGGTGCTGCATCTTGTTGATGGAGGAAGCAAGAGCTGGAGAAGCTTAAGCACCAACTGGCCAGAGAACATCTTTCGCCTTGTTCCCCTTGGCAGCCTATGAAGTTGACCTCCTCCAGGGCTTCTACAGAGAGTGGCGATCCCGGAGGAGTTTCTTGACAAGCCAGCCCTCCAACCTGGGTCAGTTCTTTGGCTATTTTGCTGTCATGTGAGGGCCACCTAGACGTCACTTGACTGGGCGAGGATTGGTTTTCCTCATCCTCAATCACTTTTTGTGTCAGCTTGATTTGGCTTTCTTGTATGTCGAGCATGTGATGAAGTCACTAGGGCTTTCTGGGGAAGTTGCAGCTTAGGCATGGCCTCATCATTTGTGGTGGTGTGCGCTGTTCTTGCTCTATTACAATGTTTGGGCTGAGTGGTATTACTCTGCCCATTAGTTCACTAGGGGATACCTCATGAGGCTCTTCATGCCTGCCTCTGTGCGTGGATGAGCTCTTGGCCTTGTTTTCCTGGGGTATACTTGGGTCCTCCTTGGAATGTGGAGCTAGGTGTCCGCTCATGTAATTTCTGTAAATTATTGGAGTGCAGTCATCCTCTTTCCACGCCTCAGCCAGAGCCTGGAGGGGAGCTTCTATTAGTAGGGCCAGGTCGCTGTCAAATTTAGTGCTGGATGATGTTCTGGTTTTCCCCCGTGCCCCTTTACTGCACTTTGTCTGCAATTTGTCCTTCTGCCTTTTAGCTGACTTGGGAGGGCGAGCATGTAGCTGTACCGGTATGACGCTTTGTGTACTAATTTTTAAAATTATTATAATAGATCTCTGTGGTGGTTCCTTCTGTATGCCTCTAAGCTATCTGGAGACTTTCAGTGGTAGGATAATGTTTGTAAGTGGCAGGATGCAGTATACTACTTCGTTCTTGAGGTTTGGGGCTTGTAATCTCCATGACCTCTCCCATCCAGAAAATAAATGGTTGAGAGAGGGGCATAAGCACGCAGTGGTGGTTGATAGCAGGGTAAAGTGCTATAAGCACACTATCCTGGAAGTTGCTATGTGCTGGATCGGTGCTGCTGAGCTCAAAGTTCCTGAATGCGGTGAACAATTTCCCAGCCGCGATGCACCACCATGCCTCTATCTTAGGTAGGTTGTCCTACCTAGTCCGGGCGGGAAAGGGCCACAAGCACGGTGTGGTGGTGTGATATCACAATCGTAATAGTCCTTGGAGGACCTTATTAAGCCTTGGGGAATTTGAAGAGACTTGGCGGCTGCAAGGGTCTGTAGGTTATGTGGATCTGGGTAAAAGGATCACAGACTAGCTCTTGGAACATGGGCTCACCCAAGACGCAAGTCACACCCAAACCTGGTCAGACCGCTTCTGCAGACCTGGGTCTAAGCCTAATATAGGGCCTAGGCCTGTATCATCTGTTCTGTGGTGGGTTTCGAATACTCTCCTATCACCCTTTTGCTCTAATTGCTCTTGATGGCTGGTGGCAGTCTATAGTAGGAGGGAGATTTGCTGTGTTATGCAGGGCCCCTCTTGGCCTCGTCAGATGGAGCCTACGTCTCCCTTAAGTCTCCAGTCCCAGTCTTTGCTTTGGAACCAGTACTGACGCTAATACAGTTGCCGTGATTTTTAGTTAATCTTTTGGACGCTTAGGTGCTCCTTGACAGTCTTGATAAAATTTGTAATATATTGAGTATTATTGAAGTACTGAAGGATTTGGGAGAGTCTGAGGGGGCCAAGAAGGTCAAACAGCTGCAGCGGAGGCAAGAAGTTACCCCCAGGATCCACGCTCTAGCCTGCACACGGCAAGACCTTGCAAGACTCGATGAGCTGCACAAGTCGCAGTCACCAGCTTAGTTGCAGGCTGCCGGTAAATAAAGTGTGGCAGGGGCAGCAGCACAGGCAGCAGTGTCTGCTGCAGAGAAAGTGAATCGGTGTCAGTGTTAATAGCAAGCAGTATTCAGCAAGGTGGCAAGCTCAACGGCAGCCTGCCACTCATTTCTGCCCTACCTGTGTTGGTGTTGCATCGCCATGGGCCACTCTGTTCCCTACACCCCGGACCTCGGGAGACAGTCGCTTTCCCTCCGCCTCCCTCCTCTGTCTCTCCCTCCTGTGCAGCAACCCAGCAACATAAGAATCTGAATGTATAGGTGACCTTTGACTTCGAGAATACCATCATTTTCATTTTTGTGTGGTGCATCTGAAAACAGTTCTTGTTAGCAAAATTAGTTAATAATCTCGGTAGGGTGAGAGGCGCGGTGGATAGAGAAATTAGATAATCTGCACAGGTTAAGCTTAAAATGGGTTGGGAACCTTATTTGGATGTAAATGTAGTGTTGTTATGTTCTGTAATCCTAGCAAATCATATAGATATGAATTAAAAGAGAAGTAGGACAAATATGCATCACTGAGTCTGGTGGGACAAAATGCACCAGAGAAGTGTCACGTAGACTAATGTACTTTTTCCTCTATTTTTCGTGTTTTTTGGTGAATAAAAATTGAGAAATCCTCCCAGTGTTAAATGGTGCTCATTGAAAGTCTGGGTAACCAGATCTATTTTTATTGTCCTTAGATATATGCCAAGAACTAATGCTGTGAGCTAGTGCGGGCAAGAATGAAAGCTAGGCGCTGTCTTATTCACATAAAGAGTAAGTGAGATACAGACAGAAAAGCATGGGTGCAAGGATACCCTCCTGCTTTGGTCTATTAGCAGGTGGTATTGTTGGTGTCAGCCTTATGTTGTTGATAACGTCACCCACATTCCACTGTGGAATGGTAACAACAGGTTTAGTAAAACACTGTCTATGCACCAGTTCTTTAGTTTGGGCCACACACACACTCGATGTACCCAAATGCTACAGTGTAGTCCACGAAAAATGGGAAAAGTTTATATTTAGATTTGGATAAACCGTTGCTGGCTTATGCAACTAATTATTTGGTCAAGTATGGAAAAATTAGATCACTAATCTCTGAGTGAGGTTCAATATTTCAGTCCTTTTGTACCAAGTTTAAAGTCACTTTATTCAATTTAAAACAGTAAATCATAAAAGTACATAAAAACAAGCAAGTCAATAAAACCACCTGAAAACAGTACATCAAATTTCATAGAGAGGGGTGTATCATGCTAATTTGGCATGCAGAAATTTTGAGAACATATTATCTTGCCTTCTGAGTTCAGCAAAGCAATTAGTCTGTAACTACTAGATATTGTTGACCTCCTTTTTTAATATATTGACCTAATGACTGAGCTCTTCCAGGAAACAAGAAAACTACAATGAGTACGAATATTACTAAGTAATTGCAAAAGCACTATTTACCACCCCATTAAGATTCTTCATGAGATGTCTGATGGTAGCTGTAGGAAAGTACCATCTTGCCTGGCATGTTATCCCCATATTTCACTGTATATATGTTGTTTTAGTTGTATGTGTCACTGGGACCCTGCCAGCCAGGGCCCCAGTGCTCATAAGTGTGCCCTGTATGTGTTACCTGTGTTATGACTAACTGTCTCACTGAGGCTCTGCTATCCAGAACCTCAGTGGTTATGCTCTCTCATTTCTTTCCAAATTGTCACTAACAGGCTAGTGACCAATTTCACCAATTTACATTGGCATACTGGAACACCCTTATAATTCCCTAGTATATGGTACTGATGTACCCAGGGTATTGGGGTTCCAGGAGATCCCTATGGGCTGCATCATTTCTTGTGCCACCCATAGGGAGCTCTGACAATTCTTACACAGGCCTGCTACTGCAGCCTGAGTGAAATAACGTCCACGTTATTTCACAGCCATTTACCACTGCACTTAAGTAACTTATAAGTCACCTATATGTCTAACCTTTACCTGGTAAAGGTTGGGTGCTAAGTTACTTAGTGTGTGGGCACCCTGGCACTAGCCAAGGTGCTCCCACATTGTTCAGGGCAAATTCCCCGGACTTTGTGAGTGCGGGGACACTATTACACGCGTGCACTATACATATGTCACGACATATGTGTAGCGTCACAATGGTAACTCCAAACATGGCCATGTAACATGTCTAAGATCATGGAATTGTCACCCCAATGCCATTCTAGCATTGGGGAGACAATTCCATGATCCCCCGAGTCTCTAGCTCAGACCCGGGTACTGCCAAACTACCTTTCCCGGGGTTTCACTGCAGCTGCTGCCAACCCCTCAGACAGGTTTCTGCCCTCCTGGGGTCCAGCCAGGCTTGGCCCAGGAAGGCAGAACAAAGGACTTCCTTAGAGAGAGGGTGTTACACCCTCTCCCTTTGGAAAAAGGTGTCAGGGCTGGGGAGGAGTATCCTCCCCCAGCCTCTCGAAATTCTTTGATGGTCACAGATGGTGCCCATCTCTGCATAAGCCAGTCTACACCGGTTCAGGGATCCCCCAGCCCTGCTCTGGCACGAAACTGGACAAAGGAAAGGGGAGTGACCACTCCCCTGACCTGCACCTCCTCTGGGAGGTGCCCAGAGCTCCTCCAGTGTGCTCCAGACCTCTGCCATCTTGGAAACAGAGGTGCTGCTGGCACACTGGACTGCTCTGAGTGGCCAGTGCCAGCAGGTGACATCAGAGACTCCTTCTAAAAGGCTCCTCCAGGTGTTGCTAGCCTATCCTCTCTCCTAAGTAGCCAAACCTCCTTTTCTGGCTATTTAGGGTCTCTGCTTTGGGGAATTCTTTAGATAACGAATGCAAGAGCTCATCAGAGTTCCTCTGCATCTCTCTCTTCACCTTCTGCCAAGGAATCGACTGCTGACCGCGCTGGAAGCCTGCAAAACTGCAACAAAGTAGCAAAGACGACTACTGCAACCTTGTAACGCTGATCCTGCCGCCTTCTCGACTGTTTTCCTGGTGGTGCATGCTGTGGGGGTAGTCTGCCTCCTCTCTGCACTAGAAGCTCTGAAGAAATCTCCCGTGGGTCGACAGAATCTTCCCCCTGCAACCGCAGGCACCAAAGAACTGCATCACCGGTCCTCTGGGTCTCCTCTCAGCATGACGAGCGAGGTCCCTTGAACTCAGCAACTCTGTCCAAGTGACTCCCACAGTCCAGTGACTCTTCAGTCCAAGTTTGGTGGAGGTAAGTCCTTGCCTCCCCACGCTAGACTGCATTGCTGGGAACCGCGTGTTTTGCAGCTACTCCGGCTCCTGTGCACTCTTCCAGGATTTCCTTTGTGCACAGCCAAGCCTAGGTCCCCGGCACTCTAACCTGCAGTGCACGACCTCCTGAGTTGTCCTCCGGCGTCGTGGGACCCTCCTTTGTGACTTCGGGTGAGCTCCGGTTCACTCCACTTCGTAGTGCCTGTTCCGGCACTTCTGCGGGTGCTGCTTGCTTCTGAGTGGGCTCCTTGTCTTGCTGGACGCCCCCTCTGTCTCCTCACGCAATTGGCGACATCCTGGTCCCTCCTGGGCTACAGCAGCATCCAAAAACCCTAACCGCGACCCTTGCAGCTAGCAAGGCTTGTTTGCGGTCTTTCTGCACGGAAACGACTCTGCACGATGTGGGACATCCATCCTCCAAAGGGTAAGTTTCTATCCCTTGTCGTTCTTGCAGAATCCACAGCTTCTACCATCCGGTGGCAGCTTCTTTGCACCCACAGCTGGCATTTCCTGGGCATCTGCCCACTCCCAACTTGATCGTGACTTTTGGACTTGGTCCCCTTGTCCCACAGGTACTCTTGTCAGGAAATCCATTGTTGTTGCATTGCTGGTGTTGGTCTTCCTTGCAGAATTCCCCTATCACGACTTCTGTGCTCTTTGGGGAACTTAGGTGCACTTTGCACCCACTTCTCAGGGTCTTGGGGTGGGCTATTTTTCTAACCCTCACTGTTTTCTTACAGTCCCAGTGACCCTCTACAACGTCACATAGGTTTGGGGTCCATTCGTGGTTCGCATTCCACTTCTAGAGTATAGGGTTTGTGTTGCCCCTATCCCTATGTGCCCCCATTGCATTCTATTGTGACTATACATTGTTTGCACTGTTTTCTATTGCTATTACTGCATATTTTGGTATTGTGTACATATATCTTGTGTATATTTGCTATCCTCATACTGAGGGTACTCACTGAGATACTTTGGCATATTGTCATAAAAATAAAGTACCTTTATTTTTAGTATATCTGTGTATTGTGTTTTCTTATGATATTGTGCATATGACACTAGTGGTACTGTAGGAGCTTCACTCGTCTCCTAGTTCAGCCTAAGCTGCTCTGCTAAGCTACCTTTTCTATCAGCCTAAGCTGCTAGACACCCCTCTACACTAATAAGGGATACCTTGACCTGGTGCAAGGTGTAAGTACCTCCTGGTACCCACTACAAGCCAGGCCAGCCTCCTACATTGGTTGTGCAGCGGTGGGATAAGTACTTGCAACTACTTACCACTTTGTCATTTTGTACTTTTCATAAGAGAAAAATATACAAAACAAGTTCAGTGTATGTACACCTAACCAAAAAGTTTTGCTTTTCTTCTCTTACTCCTTTGCTAAGTGCTGAAAAGTACCTCTAAAACTTTCAAAAAGTTCTTAAAAAGTTTAAAAAGTTTTTTTCTGTCTTTTAAAAAGTTCTGAAAACTTTTTCTTTCTTTTTCTGTCCCTTAAACCTTTTCTATAATGTCTGGCACAGATCAAACTGTTGATCTGACCAAACTTGCTTATGATCACCTTAGCTGGAAAGGAGCAAGGAGTCTCTGCGTTGAAAGAGGTTTAGGGGAAGGGAAGAATCCCTCTAGAGAACTATTAGTTAACATGCTCTTTGAACAAGATAAGACCTTAGTTGGCACTTCTGGTGAGAGATTAGCTGATGGTTCCCACTCTGATTCTGGGGCACACCCAGGGAAAGGGTTAGAAGGGGACCTTCCCAAGCTGCCCCTTAGCAGGCCACCTAGCATAGCTGGTACTAATGTGACTTCTCATCACAGTAAGAAGTTACTTCTCATCACAGTAGGAGTGTTACTTCTGTAGGCCAGGTTGTTAGAGTGCCATCTGTTAGGGACAGGTCTCCCTCTGTTCATTCACACCATTCTTCTGTGTCAAGGCATGCCCAACCCACCCTCCCTGAAGACAGAATGTTAGAAAGGGAACTCAATAGATTGAGAGTGGAAGAGTCCAGGCTGAAGCTTAAAAAGCAACAGCTGGATCTAGACAGGGAAGCATTTGACTTAGAAAAAGAAAGACAGAGGTTGGGGTTTGGACCGCATGGTGGCAGCAGCAGTATTCCAAATAGTCATCCTGTAAAAGAGCATGATTCTAGGAATCTGCACAAGATAGTTCCCCCTTACAAGGAGGGGGATGACATTAACAAGTGGTTTGCTGCACTTGAGAGGGCCTGTGTGGTACAGGAGGTCCCTCAAAGGCAGTGGGCTGCTATCCTATGGCTATCTTTCAGTGGAAAGGGTAGGGATAGGCTCCTTACTGTTAAAGAAAGTGATGCCAATAATTTTACAGTTCTTAAGAATGCACTCCTAGATGGTTATGGCTTAACCACTGAACAGTACAAGATCAAGTTCAGAGAAACCAAAAAGGAGTCTTCACAAGACTGGGTAGACTTTGCTGACCATTCAGTGAAGGCCTTGGATGGGTGGATACATGGCAGTAAAGTTTCTGACTATGAAAGCCTGTATAACTTAATCCTGAGAGAGCATATTCTTAATAATTGTGTGTCTGATTTGTTACACCAGTACCTGGTAGGCTCTGATCTGACCTCTCCCCAAGAATTGGGAAAGAAGGCAGACAAAAGGGTCTGAACAAGGGTGAACAGAAAAGTTCATACAGGGGGTGACAAGGATGGCAAAAAGAAGGATGGTAAGTCTTCTGACAAGGGTGCGGACAAATCTAAAAATTAGTTTTCATCAGGCCCACAAAAACACTCTGGTGGGGGTGGTGGGCCCAAATCCTCTTCAAATCAAAACAAAGAAAAGAAACCATGGTGCTATTTATGTAAAATAAAAGGCCATTGGACAACTCACCCCAGTTGCCCAAAGAAAAGCACCAAGCCTCCTACCACTACAACCCCTGCTGCTACACCTAGTGGCCCTAGTAATAGCAGTGGTGGTGGGAGCAAACCTACTAATAGCCAATCCAAGGGAGTAGCTGGGCTCACTTTTGGTAATTTAGTTGGGGTTGGTCTTGTTAGGGAGACCACAGAGGCTGTGTTAGTCTCTGAGGGGGCCATTGATTTGGCTACCTTGGTTGCTTGCCCCCTTAATATGGATAAGTACAAGCAACTTCCCCTAATAAATGGTGTTGAGGTTCAGGCCTACAGGGACACAGGTGCCAGTGTTACCATGGTAATAGAGAAACTGGTCCACCCTGAACAACACCTACGTGGTCACCAGTACCAAGTGACTGATGCTCATAACAACACTCTTAGCCACCCCATGGCTGTCGTGAATCTCAACTGGGGAGGAGGGGGGGGGGTGGGGGTCAGGTTACTGGTCCAAAGAAAGTTGTAGTTGCCTCAGATTTACCTGTAGACTGTCTACTAGGGAACGATTTAGAGACATCAGCTTCAGCAGAAGTGGAGTTGGAGGCTCATGCAGCAATGCTGGGCATTCCAGGGCATATTTTTGCTTTGACCAGGGCTCAGGCCAAAAAGCAAAAAGGACAGGGTGACTTGGATCCTGGAAGAATAGACCAAGTGCTCCCTAAAGCTAGGGTTAGTAAAGGTAAAACACTACCTAGTATCCCTCCCTCTACAGTGGATTCTACTTCTGAGGAAGAAGAATTTCCACCCTGTGCAGAACCTACACCAGAGGAGCTGGAAGCAGACACTGCTGAGCTTTTGGGTGAAGGGGGGCCTGCCAGTGAGGAACTGAGTGTGGCACAGCATACCTGTCCCACACTAGAGGGTCTAAGGCAGCAAGCTGTCAAACAAGCAAATGGGGATGTCAGTGACTCTCACAGAGTTTACTGGGAGGACAACCTCTTGTACACTGAGGCAAGGGATCCAAAACCTGGAGCTGCCAGGAGATTGGTGATTCCTCAGCAATACAGAAAGTTCCTCCTAACTCTAGCCCACGACATTCCCTTAGCTGGACATTTAGGGCAAATTAAAACTTGGGACAGGCTTGTCCCCTTGTTTCATTGACCTAGAATGTCAGAGGACACAAAGGAATTTTGTAAGTCCTGTGAAACCTGTCAAGCCAGTGGCAAGACAGGTGGCACTCCAAAGGCATCCCTTATTCCACTACCTGTGGTTGGGGTTCCCTTTGAAAGGGTAGGGGTTGACATAGTTGGCCCCCTTGACCCTCCTACTGCTTCAGGCAATAGGTTTATCTTGGTGGTAGTGGACCATGCCACCAGATATCCTGAAGCAATTCCTCTAAGGACCACTACAGCTCCTGCAGTGGCAAAGGCCCTCCTGGAAATCTTTTCCAGGGTGGGCTTCCCAAAAGAGGTGGTATCAGACAGGGGAAGCAATTTCATGTCTGCTTACTTAAAGGCCATGTGGAAGGAATGTGGTGTGACATACAAGTTCACTACACCCTATCATCCACAAACAAATGGACTGGTTGAGAGGTTTAATAAAACTCTCAAAGGAATGATAACGGGACTCCCTGAAAAACTCCGCAGGTCATGGGATGTCCTGTTACCTTGCCTCCTTTTTGCTTACAGGGAGGTACCCCAGAAAGGAGTGGGCTTCAGCCCCTTTGAACTCCTATTTGGACACCCTGCAAGAGGTCCCCTAACACTTGTGAAGGAGGGTTGGAAACAACCTTTAAAAGCTCCAAAGCAAGACATAGTGGACTATGTACTTGGCCTAAGATCCAGAATGGCTGAGTACATGAAAAAGGCCAGTAAAAACCTTCAGGCCAGCCAAGAGCTCCAAAAGCAATGGCATGACCAGAAGGCTGTTCTGATTCAGTACCAACCAGGGCAGAAAGTGTGGGTCTTGGAGACTGTGGCCCCAAGAGCACTCCAAGACAAATGGAGTGGACCCCACATAATTGTTGAAAAGAAGGGAGAAGTCACCTACTTGGTTGACTTAGGCACTGCCAGGAGTCCCCTTAGGCTGCTCCATGTCAATCGCCTGAAACCCTACTATGACAGGGCTGATCTCACTCTGCTCATGGCAACAGATGAAGGACAGGAAGAAGAGAGTGACCCTCTCCCAGATCTCTTCTCTTCCACAGAACAAGATGCTCTAGTGGAAGGTGTAGTACTGGCAGATTGTCTTACTGCAGAGCAGAAAGACCACTGCATAAATCTCCTGGGTCAGTTTTCTGAACTCTTTTCTACTGTGCCAGGCACCACTTCTTGGTGTGAGCACACTATAGATACTGGAGACAGCTTGCCTGTCAAAAGTAAGATCTATAGGCAGCCTGACCATGTCAGAGACTGCATAAAACAAGAAGTGAAGAAAATGCTTGAACTGGGAGTGGTTGAGCACTCTGAAAGTCCATGGGCCTCTCCTGTGGTACTTGTACCAAAGCCTCATTTCAAAGATGGAAAAAGGGAAATGAGATTTTGTGTTGACTACAGAGGTCTCAACCAGGTAACTAAAACTGATGCTCACCCTATACCCAGGGCAGATGAGCTAATAGATACACTGGCATCTGCCAAGTATCTAAGCACCTTTGATTTGACTGCAGGGTATTGGCAGATCAAGTTATCAGAGGATGCAAAAGCAAAAACTGCATTTTCAACCATTCGAGGGCACTACCAATTCACAGTAATGCCTTTTGGATTGGAAAATGCACCTGCCACTTTTCAGAGGTTGGTGAATACAGTCATGAAAGGGCTGGAAGCTTTTAGTGCAGCATATCTAGATGATATAGCTGTCTTTAGCGCCAGCTGGGATGATCACCTGGTCCACCTATGGAAAGTTTTGGAGGCCCTGCAAAAGGCAGGCCTCACTATCAAGGCTTCAAAGTGCCAGATAGGGCAGGGAAAAGTGGTTTATCTGGGACACCTGGTAGGTGGAGAACAGATTGCACCACTTCAGGGGAAAATCCTAACTATTATAGATTGGGTTCCCCCTACAACTCAGACTCAGGGGAGAGCCTTTTTGGGCCTCACTGGGTACTATAGGAGGTTCATAAAGAAATATGGCTCCATTGCAGCCCCTCTTAATGACCTCACATCTAAGAAAATGCCTAAAAAGGTATTATGGACAGCAAACTGTCAGAAAGCTTTTGAGGAGCTGAAGCAGGCCATGTGCTCTGCACCTGTCCCGAAAAGCCCCTGTTACTCCAAAAAATTCATTGTCTAAACTGATGCATCTGAATTAGGGGTACGGGCAGTCTTATCACAACTTAATTCTGAGGGCCAGGATCAACCTGTTGCTTTTATCAGCAGGAGGTTGACCCCCTAGAGAAAAGCGTTGGTCTGCCATAGAGAGGGAGGCCTTTGCTGTGGTCTGGGCACTGAAGAAGTTGAGGCCATACCTGTTTGGCACTCACTTCATTGTTCAGACAGACCACAAACCTCTACTTTGGCTAAAACAAATGAAAGGTGAAAACCCTAAATTGTTGAGGTAGTCCATATCTCTACAGGGAATGGACTATACAGTGTAACATAGACCTGGAAGTACCCACTCCAATGCAGATGGACTCTCCAGATATTTCCACTTAGACAATGAAGACTCATCAGGTCATGGCTAGTCTTATTGTCCTTCATTTGGGGGGGGGGGTTGTGTAGGAAAGTACCATCTTGCCTGGCATGTTACCCCCATATTTCACTGTATATATGTTGTTTTAGTTGTATGTGTCACTGGGACCCTGCCAGCCAGGGCCCCAGTGCTCATAAGTGTGCCCTGTATGTGTTACCTGTGTTATGACTAACTGTCTCACTGAGGCTCTGCTATCCAGAACCTCAGTGGTTATGCTCTCTCATTTCTTTCCAAATTGTCACTAAAAGGCTAGTGACCAATTTCACCAATTTACACTGGCATACTGGAACACCCTTATAATTCCCTAGTATATGGTACTGAGGTACCCAGGGTATTGGGGTTCCAGGAGATCCCTATGGGCTGCATCATTTCTTGTGCCACCCATAGGGAGCTCTGACAATTCTTACACAGGCCTACTACTGCAACCTGAGTGAAATAACGTCCACGTTATTTCACAGCCATTTACCACTGCACTTCAGTAACGTATAAGTCACCTATATGTCTAACCTTTACCTGGTAAAGGTTGGGTGCTAAGTTACTTAGTGTGTGGGCACCCTGGCACTAGCCAAGGTGCTCCCACATTGTTCAGGGCAAATTCCCCAGACTTTCTGAGTGCGGGGACACCATTACACGCGTGCACTATACATATGTCACGACATATGTGTAGCGTCACAATGGTAACTCCGAACATGGCCATGTAACATGTCTAAGATCATGGAATTGTCACCCCAATGCCATTCTGGCATTGGGGAGACAATTCCATGATCCCCCGAGTCTCTAGCTCAGACCCGGGTACTGCCAAACTACCTTTCCCGGGGTTTCACTGCAGCTGCTGCTGCTGCCAACCCCTCAGACAGGTTTCTGCCCTCCTGGGGTCCAGACAGGCTTGGCCCAGGAAGGCAGAACAAAGGACTTCCTTAGAGAGAGGGTGTTACACCCTCTCCCTTTGGAAAAAGGTGTCAGGGCTGGAGAGGAGTAGCCTCCCCCAGCCTCTGGAAATGCTTTGATGGGCACAGATGGTGCCCATCTCTGCATAAGCCAGTCTACACCGGTCCAGGGATCCCCCAGCCCTGCTCTGGCGTGAAACTGGACAAAGGAAAGGGGAGTGACCACTCCCCTGCACCTCCCCTGGGAGGTGCCCAGAGCTCCTCCAGTGTGCTCCAGACCTCTGCCATCTTGGAAACAGAGGTGCTGCTGGCACACTGGACTGCTCTGAGTGGGCAGTGCCAGTAGGTGACGTCAGAGACTCCTTCTGATAGGCTCCTCCAGGTGTTGCTAGCCTATCCTCTCTCCTAAGTAACCATAGTAACCATTTCTGGCTATTTAGGGTCTCTGCTTTGGGGAATTCTTTAGATAATGAATGCAAGAGCTCATCAGAGTTCCTCTGCATCTCTCTCTTCACCTTCTGCCAAGGAATCGACTGCTGACCGTGCTGGAAGCCTGCAAAACTGCAACAAAGTAGCAAAGATGACTACTGCGACCTTGTAGTGCTGATCCTGCCGCCTTCTCGACTGTTTTCCTGGTGGTGCATGCTGTGGGGGTAGTCTGCCTCCTCTCTGCACTAGAAGCTCCGAAGAAATCTCCAGTGGGTCGACGGAATCTTCCCCCTGCTACCGCAGGCACCAAAGAACTGCATCACCGGTCCTCTGGGTCTCCTCTCAGCACGACGAGCGAGGTCCCTTGAACTCAGCAACTCTGTCCAAGTGACTCCCACAGTCCAGTGACTCTTCAGTCCAAGTTTGGTGGAGGTAAGTCCTTGCCTCCCCACGCTAGACTGCATTGCTGGGAACAGCGTGTTTTGCAGCTACTCCGGCTCCTGTGCACTCTTCCAGGATTTCCTTTGTGCACAGCCAAGCCTGGGTCCCCGGCACTCTAACCTGCAGTGCACGACCTCCTGAGTTGCCCTCCGGCGTCGTGGGACCCTCCTTTGTGACTTCGGGTGAGCTCCGGTTCACTCCACTTCGTAGTGCCTGTTCCGGCACTTCTGCGGGTGCTGCTTGCTTCTGAGTGGGCTCCTTGTCTTGCTGGACGCCCCCTCTGTCTCCTCACGCAATTGGTGACATCCTGGTCCCTCCTGGGCCACAGCAGCATCCAAAAACCCTAACTGCGACCCTTGCAGCTAGCAAGGCTTGTTTGCGGTCTTTCTGCATGGAAACACCTCTGCACGATTCTTCACGACGTGGGACATCCATCCTTCAAAGGGGAAGTTTCTAGCCCTTGTTGTTCTTGCAGAATCCACAGCTTCTACCATCCGGTGGCAGCTTCTTTGAACCCACAGCTGGCATTTCCTGGGCATCTGCCCACTCCCGACTTGATCGTGACTCTTGGACTTGGTCCCCTTGTCCCACAGGTACTCTCGTCAGGAAATCCATTGTTGTTGCATTGCTGGTGTTGGTCTTCCTTGCAGAATTCCCCTATCACAACTTCTGTGCTCTTTGGGGAACTTAGGTGCACTTTGCACCCACTTTTCAGGGTCTTAGGGTGGGCTATTTTTCTAACCCTCACTGTTTTCTTACAGTCCCAGCAACCCTCTACAAGGTCACATAGGTTTGGGGTCCATTTGTGGTTCGCATTCCACTTCTAGAGTATATGGTTTGTGTTGCCCCTATCCCTATGTGTCCCCATTGCATTCTATTGTGACTATACATTGTTTGCACTGTTTTCTATTGCTATTACTGCATATTTTGGTATTGTATACATATATCTTGTGTATATTTGCTATCCTCATACTGAGGGTACTCACTGAGATACTATGGCATATTGTCATAAAAATAAAGTACCTTTATTTTTAGTATATCTGTGTATTGTGTTTTCTTATGATATTGTGCATATCACACTAGTGGTACTGTAGGAGCTTCACTCGTCTCCTAGTTCAGCCTAAGCTGCTCTGCTAAGCTACCTTTTCTATCAGCCCAAGCTGCTAGACACCCCTCTACACTAATAAGGGATACCTGGACCCGGTGCAAGGTCTAAGTACCTCTTGGTACCCACTACAAGCCAGGCCAGCCTCCTACAGTAGCCCATATGGACCTGCAGTTTTTAAGGCTTTTAATTGAGGATATGAAAGTTAAGATATCTTTGACTGATGGAATATCCTTCGCGGGTTTGCAAGGTGGAGGTGTAAATTCTTCATATTAATATAGCTTACAGAGTGAGGTTATGCAGGTTTTTCCATGGCATGCCTGATAGATGGTAATCTAAGGCCTTTCTACACGGCTAGTACTTGTTAAAATCAAGATTTTTTTTCTGTGCTGTACTTTTATTTCATTATTCGAATTTCCTGGTTTCTGGAGTCCGATCATAGTTGCTTCAGTTTTGTTTTCAAAATGTCACCTGTAAATTCTCTGTACACTTAGCTCTTTCAGTGAAAGGTTTCACTGTGCTTTGTCTATCTGTGCATACCTACACTGGGTTGCTGTGTAAATTACAGCTAGTAATAGTTATTATTTCTTTGAACTGCATTACGAATTATTCCCCGTAAGAGTTGTTAAAGTCTTTGCTACTGTGCTTTAGCTTATCAAGTTATGATTGTCCCATTTCTCTGAATGCTGTAAACTGGGTTTAATACAGGAGTAGTTTTGCATTCCATCTTGTTCTTGAAGTATCCTTCATATTATGGGTGTGAACTGTGATATTCTCCTCCATGGAAATTTCCTTGTATAGAATGAGAAACGCTTTCAGTTAGTGGTGGTGGTCACTCTCCCCCCTTGGAGTTATTTTGAAAGTCTTGCAGTGCTGAAAGTCTGACATATGGACAAGAGTATGATCAGTTACACTACTGATACCAACTAGAATTTGGGTAATTTGCAGTTGTTGGTTTTCCGCAAATCTGTCGTCCAACTCTTTTAGCCTGATATTGTTTAGAAATTGGAAGATCTTCTTACCTTCCATGGTAAGACGTTTTAACACTTGACTATGACTTTGTATCTGAAAATATCTCACATTCTCCTGAGGTTTTGCAGATAGTTTCCTCTAAAAAGAGGTTTGAGTTTAAGTTGTCTATTATTTTGGGGCATGCTGAGTGACTTATAGAAACTACATTTCAATTTATATTAAGAATGTGTCCAGTTTGTTTACATAGTTCAAGACAGGCTGTAAATAAATACTGATGCTCAAGATATGCTGTGCCAGCAGCTGGTTATCTCTCTTATATATTTCAACTAACAGGGCTAGACCTGCACTAGCAGCTGTTAGTTTGGTTTGTCAAGCCAATGAATTATTTGTAAGAATTGACAACCCACCATTTCACACTAATTCTAACCAGTTTTTCAAACTTTCAAAAATGACTGATCTCCAGTTGGACAATGTTCCCTATCTCCTGCAGCAATATGACTTTTGCAAACAATTCTGTCAAATCAGTTTCATCAATGTGGTTTTGAAACCCAGCAATATTTCACAACATTAAGCTGAAAGATTTTTGATTTTGGGACTTTTTTTCTTTAGGTGCTAACATGATGGTATACTAAAGACTGCGCCCTGTCACATAATTTGAACTGTTCCATTCAAGAAACCTTCAGACCAAACACACTAGTCAGAAGAAGAAGTAGTGCACCCTGGGTCCATCAGCTAATAAAAACCTACCTAATGTCTATGAAGGAAAGCAGTAGGCCATGGACAAGCAATACAATACCGCCTTCATAAATACACACAGAGAGGCAGATGAGATTCAGGCAGGCAAGCTCTGTCAAACTAGACCCTAAACAGATGGTAGCAAAAAACAGAAGGGGAAAGGAGCAGAGCAATGTGCTAACATAGGAGTCCACAAAAAACGTAAGACTAGACAGTATAATGGGAGGTAACAAAACTATCAATTATGGAATTTCGTCACTCAATTATCAGTAATATAAGCATTAGATTGCCAGCTCAAAATACTGGCTTCACAAATTGACACTTCAGCTTCTCCTCTGGTATGTTGGCAAGCAGAGGATTTCATGCTGCAGTAGATATATCCATCTAATCAAGCCATCTAACAGTGACCAAGATACAATAAACTTTCACTAAAGGAAACATTATATGCAATCCAATCCCCATGTGTTTAGGGTACTTGGAACTAAGTAGTTAATTAATTGGACTTACTTCCCACCTTGCGATGTATAATGTTACTAAATGACTCTATATGATTGTGATGCCTTGCTTCCAATCCTGCTTATTAAAGAACAATAACAACAGGATCACTTTTGATTGCCCAAGGACAGTGGGACTGGCCTCATCACCCGCCAAATTGTCCTTTGAAATTACAATTAACGCATGTAACCAAGAACATCAACTTTCGACTCCCCGTACTAGGAAAGATCCTATAATTCCACCTAACAGCCCAGAACTGATGAGATTGTTGATAACGGGCAGTTGGACTGCTGCAATATTGTTTATAATTGTCTCTCAATTGTTTTCAATGAGCCCAGAAGCAAAGTGGAAAAGCTTACCTCATCCTCAAAATCAAATTGACCATTATACATGTATCAGAATCTCTCGATTTGCTATTGGTTGAGGCTAGTAACAAATTAAAGTTTCAACTGTATAAAATTCCATCTGCCCAAGAGTTAACCTCAACTTTTGGGTCTCTTGGACCCTGCTTAACAAACGTCGGACCCTGTATGCTTTGTATAACATTAATATTTTCTTTTTTTAGTGCAATTGTCCATGGCAATCAGATTGGCCTGACACAAAGTTAGGACACCACTATAAGATAAAAGGGTGTACGGTAGACTATCCAATACTATCCAATATGAGGTAACGAGAGGCGAATCACTTGACATGTTACATGTAATCAGCATGTTACTTGAGGGGTGCATGCATAAGTTAAGTCACCTGAAAGTAGGAGTCATTTATCTCTGCTCAAACCTCATCTCTTTTCAACAAAACGATGTACTTCAAATGTATGGAAGCAAACAAAACTGGTAAACTGGCCTGTCAAAAGAAAATCTCAACTTGATTTCTCCAAGTTAATTTTATATTTTCATACATGGTTACAGAGGTAATGACAGTATTGTACATTATATTACGAAACATTTTTCTTATTAAGATAGTGTCCTCACTTTACCTTTCCATTAACCTTTCTAGTCTTGCCTGGATCAGGAATTGTAAAGAGATTAAATATAAGATCAAAGTAGTATGGGGGACAGATTCATGGGCGTGCTTTTATCACCTTCATAGAAAGGGTGATCTGAAGAGATTTCTGCGCCTCATTTGTTCCTTCGATGCACTTTTGTAGAGAGACGGGGAATGAAGAGGAAGTCCTTAGAATGGAAAAAGTTACAAGTTAGTAGTAAAAAGGGGAAAAGACAAGGGAGGGACCTGTGTGCCCCTTTGTTCCTTAGATGTGCTTTTTTAGAGAAACACTAAATGAAGAGGAAGTCCATATAATGGAAAGAGTTAAGTTAATAATGAAAAACTGGGGAGGATTCTGTCTTAGTCCATAAGACTTCGGTTGTAATATTGGGCAGGGAGTTCAAGCTTTAAAAGTGTAGAGATTGGGGGGGGGGGGGGGTGTCCACGGCAGTAGTGTCCTCACAGAGCTACATCGCCCTTTTCGATATTAGTGATTGTGCAGTGCTCCGGGGTCTCTTTTACTCCAAACCTTGCCAGGAGAGCGCCCAACACACAGAATATGGACGCGCTAACCCGTGGAGGATGCAATGACATTTGTAGCGGAGAGCAGAGGACCCAGGATCTGCCAATCCTAAAATGGAGGCCGTGGGAGGGTACTAGGTCTGTCAGCTCGGGGGGAACGTAGGAGGTCATGGCAGGCCTCCTACATCCTTGACTGCTCGCCAGCGATCTAACAAAAGAACAGCCGGCATCGGGGGCCTGCTCACTGCAACTAGCTGCAACACTGGCAGGAGCACGCAGGCAGCATTGGCCCAGCTACAGGCCCTGAGCCAGAAGAATGGCAGCATGGGGCTGAGGTGGCTTTGCTGGGTCCAGGTGACTGGGGACGCCGGGTGCGACCACTTCCCCCAGCCAGGTTAGAATCCTTGCCAAAGTGGAGGCAACACATGCCTAATCAGGGCACGGGGGACAACTGTATCACTACGGCCTGACAGGGGCACAACAGGCTTTGAAACACAAAAGAAGAGGTGAGCAGGAGAGACACTGAGGCCTGTCCTCGCACCTAAGCATCTCACGGAGGTCAGTGGGCACCTAGTGGATGGTGCTCTGAAGGAAGCTGGAGGGGGGGGGGGGGGGTGACAGGAGATGCTTTAGGACCACCACCTGCCAGTACTATACACCCTGTGGCCCCACCACATAGTGTTGTGCTGGACCTCATAGTGAGGGGTGGCATAGGCACCCTCTGTGACAGTGAGGCACCTAAACAGTGCAGCCATGATCTAGCTGGGACTAAGCCACCCTACAATGGCAACACACACAGTGACTATATAAAGCAGGGACCCCAATCCTGACGGAGTCTAGTGACTGCTGCAGCTAAAGGTGTTACTTCGGGACCCACAGCTCTTTAAAGGCACTGGACCTGGCCCTTCTTTCACAGCCAGCTGTAACATCCCACTCCCCCCCACCCCAGCTGGTGGACTCTGCTGAGCACTAACGCGTAAGAGGTGTCCCTCAACCCAAAGAAGACTGGGCTACTGGATCAAATGATAGGGACTGGGGATTCAAGCCTTTCAACTCTACCCCTGCAGGTCTTGGGCAGCTACCCAGGGCTAATATGGCCACCCACTGCAATAATAAATAAGATACCATCCTCAAAGAAATGCTTACTAAACCCCTAGCTAAAAAGACAGATCAGCACAGGGATGCTTACCCGCCAACACCTTCCTCAGTGACCGTGAATGCCTCAGGCCCCCAAGACGAGGATGCTCTGGTTACTCGTGCCTTTCTGGAGAGTCGTTTCGGCACCTTGAGGAAAGACATTGCCGCCTTCAAACATTAAATGTTTGACGAATGTCAAGGGCATCAAGAAAGACATGGGAGAATTGGGTCGGAGAGTCAACACTCTTGAATAAGTCAGTGACTCCTGTGAGGAGGAACTTGGTGAACATCAGCACAAGCTGATAGTCCTGAGAGACAAGAAGGCTGAGCTGGGCATAGTCCTAAGAGTCAAGAAGGCCGAGCTGTGCAATCAGCTGGAAGACCTTGAAAAGAGATCCAGAGACTCCAACATTAGGATTAAAGGGGTCTCCCTCCAGGCAGATTCATGAAAACTAGAGGACTATATCATTAGGCTGTTCCGCCATGTGACACCAGATCTTGCAGAACCGGACTGTAATGGGAAACTCAGATGTCACAAGGATAAGGGTTTATTGAAAATATATAGTAGCGGATAGTGTGGTTGAGATAAGTTCTTCTTTGCTCCAACTGTGTTTCCCTGTCCGTAGGGCTTCTGCTATGGCCCTGGGTTGGCTAACCTTGGGGAAAACATAAAAGGGAACAAGCCTCAGTATCCAGGCAATAGAGGTTGAGGAGTTCCCACCACCACACCTTGTTGAATTCTTGATATTAATACATGTGTGGTAACGCTCTTATGCATTCCTCTTGGTTCTAGAAACAAGCAAGTTTCTTTATTGGGGAGTGCTCAGAACTCTTGTCCTCAAGCGTCAGCCCTGTCCTCCACGTGCCACAGTGCAGTCTCACGAATACAGATGTTGTTTACCGTGTTGTTTCAATCTCATATTCCAATCAAATAACACTGTACACTCCCCACCGTACAAATGTGTGCAACCCCTCCCTGGTTACTTGCCTGAAGCCGCAAATCTGTTCTAGACTCACCACAGTTCTGTCCACATCACTTCTCCCTGAGTTGCTCTGGGTTTCCAGTGCAGTAACCAGATGGCCACTTTTCCTCTCTCCTTGAGGTCTCTCCTATCACTGGGCCTCCTTCTCTGACCCTCGCAGCAGGGTGTGGATTTTCGCTGTTTGTGCCCCAAGAGAACCATCAGCTTCCAGGTGTACCTTAGTGATGTCCACTGGCTTCTTCCTTAGTTCTCTCTTCTTGGTGATTCCTTCTCCGTATGGACCTCTCTCCTCTCCAGACTCGGTGTGCGTGGTGTCTTCCTCCATTCATAAGGGAATTGGCACTGGTGGAGTTACATCATCAGGAAACACTAGTGTGCTGACCGGTGTGCTCAGGGTGCCCCCAGGGTTCCTGAAGAGACAAATTCTGGTGCTGGCTCACTTCTCTTATCACAATACATCCGTGCCAGGCATGGCCCACCAGGCAATGACGACATAACCTTGGCGAGGTAGTCAGCGCTGCTCTTCAGCTTTCCAGGATGATGTTGGGCCTGGAAAGAAAAAGGTTGGAGAGCTAGGAACTGACGAAGCATTCCGTATGTGTGAGGATGGCAAACCAAAGGGCCCATGAGGACATCGCAACCCTAGGGAGGTAGTCAGCGCTGCTCTGAAGCTTTCAGGGTGATGTTGGGCCTAGAAAGAAAAAGGTTGGAGGGCTAAGAACCAGCTAAGCATTCTGTTGCTGGTATGTTTGTTGCGGGCAAGACAAACCAAAGGGGCATGGTCCGTAAACAAAAGAAAATGATGCCCCAATAGATAGAATTGTAGGGCTCCCATGGTCCATTTAATAGCTAAACATTCTTTCTCAATGGTAAGCTATTGGGCTTATCGGGACAACAATTTGCGAATATTGTAAGCAATGGGGTGGAGACAGCCAGAGGCATTGAGTTGTGAAAGAACTGCTCCGAGCCCTCTGTCAGAGGCATCAGTCTGAAGTACAAATTGTCTGGAGATAAGTGGACAGAAGGATCCCTACATAGAGCATCTTTCAACCATTCAAAACTAAATTGCTGTTCAGGGGTACAGTCAGTTATCTTATTAGCCCATTTCAGAAAAGCAAGGGATGAACTTGTAATAATACCCAATAAGTCCCAGAAAGGATCTGACACTTTTTATTAGTGGGTTTTGGTAAGTCTTTTATGGCCTTGACTGTCAATTTGGGGGACTTATTTTTCCATCCTGTACCTGATTACTAAAGTACAGGATAGAGTTCGTAGCTGGAATACATTTCTCTGGAATAGCTTCTCTGAGAGTTGGAAGAACTGCCTACAGATGTGTAATGTGACAATGTTGTCAAGGTTGGCAACTGCATAGCTGTTACGAGGGTATAAAAGTACATCCATCAGTCTCTGAAATGTGGCTGGAGCCCAATGTAGGCCAAAGGGAATACTTTTAAAATGGTATGAACCAGATGGAGTAGATGATGCAGCTTTTTCTACAGCTTGAGGGGTTAAGGGGATCTGACAATATCCTTTTGTTAGGTCCAGGGTGGTAAGGTATGTAGCTGTACCTAGGTAGTCTATTAGGTCATCCACCCTGGGCATGGGTTAGGTGTCAAATTTCAATAGACTACTCAACTGTCTGAATTGAATTCAAAATTTGATTGACTCATCTGCTTTTGGAACAAGGACCACAGGCAAACACCAGGCACCCACCTTATAACATGATCCTTATTGCTTCCTCTACTGCCTTTCGTCTTGCTTTGGGTAACTGGTATGGCTGAAAACAAACTATCTGATTCTTTTCTAAGATTATGTCATGTTGGATCATAGAGGTTCGCCTGGGTTTAGGAAAGAAGACCTCCTTATATCTGTTTACCATGGTTTTGAGGTGCTCCATTTGCTTTGCATCTAAGTTGGGATCCAGGGGTACTTTCACTTTTTTCAGAGACGTGCCCTCTGGAGCAAACAAAAGCTCTAAAGGGTTGTGAATCAGCCACCAATAGAGCTGAGTAAGTCCCCTTGCCTTCAGAATTCACCTCACCCCCCTTTTTTTAGCAAGTTGATATGATGGATCTGCCCTCTCTCTGGAGCGTGAGGAACGGCCCGCTTATAGGTCACAGGAGTGACTTGAGCCATAACAAAATATGGCCCTTGCTAGGTCGCCAATAATTTGTTATCGAATGAGGGTAGGAGCACTAGAGCCTTTTCTCCTACTCTTAACTCCCTCAGTTTGCTGTTATAGTTATACCAGCTTTTCTGTCTCTCTTGGGCTTTTTTTTTCATATTCTGGCGAACATCATACCAGAGGGCATGTACTTTTTCCTTTACTTTTGCAGCATACTCTAGCAAGCCCACCCCCTCATCCTCTTCTTCTTCCCATTTCTCTGCAGCTATATCTAATAGAGCTCTTGGTTGTCGGCCAAACACTAGTTCAAACAGACTGTATCCGGTAGAGGACCGAACATGGGTACGTATAGCGTACAACACCAGGGGCAACTTGCGATCTCAATCTCTCCCCATCTCTGATACCAATTTCTTCAAGATGGTCTTCATAGTGTGATTATATTACTCAACCAACCCGCCTGTTTGCGGATGATGGGCTGAGGTCCAAATTTAGGTGTTCCTAATAACTGACAGACCTGGGTCACGGGGTTGGACACAAAAGGAGTCACCTGATCAGTAAGGAGTTCCTTCGGGATTCCAACTTGAGAAAATAATTTGATCACAGCTGTGCCACTGTTGGAGTGGTCATACTAGACAGAGGGATAGCCTCTGGATAGCTGGTGGCGTAATCGACCAATAACAGAATATACTGATAACCCCTTAGCGAGGATACTAGAGGAACAACTAAATCCATGCCAGCCCTTGAAGATAGACTATCAATGATAGGGAGTGGACACAGTAGAGCCTTCGCTGAGGGAGGGATGGGGGTGTTGAACAGTTGACACCCAGCCAATAGAATTTCCTCAGAAGATACTCTTCTGTTTTGTCCATACCTTAGTGACCACCCACAGCTTGACTATGGGCCAAGTGAAGGACCTGCTGTCTGAATGGAAAGGGAACAACCGATTGGGAAATCATTTCATCTTGTTTTTTAACCCTCCCTTATAACACGCCTTTGTTCACATAAAAATAAGGCACTACCAGGCCTTCCTCATCTTCAACTTCTGCAACCCATGTAGTTTTTAGGTTGGGATTCTCAGAAGATATGCTGCCCCCCTTCAGTGGCAGCTGTTAGAAGAGACTGAGGAGGGGGGTGATAACCTCTGACAAAAACATACCATTCTTTTCATCGTTTCTCCCCACGACTCAATTTTGCCTTACTCTTACCCCCATTAATGGGTTCACTCTCAAAAGGGGCATCCTTCAACCAGTGTAGCTGTTGCGCTTCATCACTGACAGAAGCTAACAAGAGGGGAAAGTCTTCATAATCCTTTCCCACAATCATGTCTTCTACGGGATGGGGAGTATCACCTACTCACAGTTTTTCTTGGTGACCTTGCCAATCAAAGGTTATTTCAGCTACTGGATATGGCTTTCTATCCTCATGTACGTATGTGATCATAACCCTTTCGCCTCTTTTCCAGTGCTGTGGCTGTACCTCTTCCAGAGTCACAACTGAGTGGCTACACCCTAAGTTAACTATGATGACAGTGTCTCCCTTATTGACTCTAACTGTCTTTTTTATATTTCACTGGACTCTACCCAGCCCATAAGACTCTACCTCGGGCATACCCAATCTCCATGGGCTCAGTGGGAGGTGTTTTCTCAGGACAGCTGTGTTCTATATGTCCCCACTCCCCACAATGAAAACATGGAGGGCCTTGGCCTATCTCTTTTCCTGATGGTCTTACAGTATATCGGGTGTCTGGCATTATCTTGGGCAGGCGCTTTGGTCTGGGTGTGCTACGCTAGGTAGATACCCCAGGGTTGGTCATAGGGGTTGATGGATCCTAAAGTCTAGGGATCAAAGGAAAGCACAAGCTAAGTCTACAGCTCCTCAGACTGTTACATTTGGGGGTTGTTTTATCCAAGCCCGGGTGTGAGAGGGGAGGGCATGTAAAAACTGCTCCAGGAGAATCTTGTCCAGAACTTCACTCATTGTGGAATTATTGAACTGAAGCTATCTGTATGCAGAATTTGAAAGAACAAGGCTCTGGGATTGTCCTGGGGCTTCCATTTTAACTTGGCAAATTTCACGTGATAATATTAGCTAATAAAACCCAATCTCTCTAAAATGATTCTTGTGATATATGGATAGGGGTTCATATCTGAAATATTTGCATCCTGGTAGGTGGTTTGTAGCTCTCCTGATGAGAGGGGCTATGTATTGCTCCCATGGTTCTGTAGACCAGGCAGCTGATGTGGCAACCCTTTCAAATTTAGTTACAAAAACGTCTGGATCTTCCCCTGCTTGATACTTTTGTACGACAGAACCTGATACACTGGTTGTACCTTGATACTCACAATTGTGTCAGTCAAACTCTGGATCGCAGTGTCCTGTATCACCTGATTATCTGAAATCACTGCGGCCTGGACTTTAATAGCTGATTGTAAATTCTATCTGTCTGGTTGGGCGTCCTTTGACTGTTGTTCCACTACCAATTGTAGATGGTGCTGCCCCTCAGCCAGCTGCATAAACGTTTCCTCCATGGTTTGACTGAGTCATCTTCACCAACCATTAGGGATTATCAATCCCAATTCTGACACTGCTGTAATAGGAAGAGAAGAATGACTCAAACTCAGATGTCACCAGGATAAGGATTTATTGAAAATATATAGTAGATGATAGTGTGGTTGAGATAAGTTCTTGTTGCTCCAACATTGTTTCCCCGTCTGAAGGGCTAGTTGTGTGGCTCCAGGTTGGCTTACCTCCAGGAAAAACAAGGGAACAATCCTCAGTATCCAGGCATTAGAAGTTGAAGAGATACAGCCACCTCACCTTGGTGAATTCTTAATATCAGGACCTGCATGGTAAGGATCATATGCATTACTACTGGTTCTAGGAACAAGTGGGTTTCTTTATTGGTCAGTGCTCATAACTCTTGTCCTCAAGTGTCTCCCCTGTGCTCTGTGTACCACAGTGCAGCCTCACGAATATAGGTGTTGTTTACAGCTTGTTTCATTCTCATATCCTAATCAAATAACCTGTGTCATTCCCCACCATATGTGTGCAATCCCCCCCTCGTCACTTGCCTGAAGCTGCAAATCTGTTTCAGGGCTGCCACAGTTCGCCCACATCTCTTTTCCTTGGGTTACTCTGGGTTTCTGGTGCAGTAGCCGGATGGTCACTTTCCCTCTCTTCGTGTGGGCTCTCCTCTTGCTTGGCCTCTTTCTCTGAGCCTTGTGGCAGAGTGTGGATGTCAGCTGGAGTCTTCCTTCGTTTTCTCCTCTCACCTTTCCTCCTCCCTATAGACCTTTCTCCTCTCCTGACTCGGTCTGCCTATCGTCTTCCTCCATCCCCAGATTTATAAGGGGATTGGAGCTGCTTCGATTCACGTCATCAGGAAACACTAGAGCAGCGACCAGTGTGCTCACAGTGCCCCCAGGGTTCCTGTCAGAGAGAGCTTCTGGTGCTGGCACGCTGCTCTTATCACAATACATCCCTACCAGGCATGGTCCATCAGGCCATGAAGACATCGCAACCCTGAAGGCGTGCACAGCCTCTTGCTCCACAGCTGGGTCCATAAGAGGATTGGCGCTGCTTTGATTTATGTCATCAGGAAAACGTAGAGCACCAAACAGTGTGCTCACGGTGCCCACGGGGTTCCCGCCAGAGACAGCTTCTCATGCTCGCTTGCTTCTCTTATCACAAGGACATTTTACTAGATCGCACCCACAAAGCAGGCCGACCAGCTAGGTCTCATGGCATGCCACAGGACATCCTGACTTGCCTCCACTACCATCAACAAAAAGTCATCATGTCAGCTGTACGAGACCAAAGAGCCATCGACTTTGAGGGCGCACAGGTGTGGGTGTATCAGAATCTATCCCCATCACCCTGCAACACCGTAGAGCTTTACGACCTATCACAGAGCTCCTATGTGAACTCGGGATTCGATACAGGTGGGGGCACCCTTTCAGACTTACTTTTGTGTCGATCGATGGAACACAGAATGTGCACAACTTGGAAGAAGCCCACTCCTAACTGGACATGGACAAACTGCAGGAAGATGATGACACCCAGACTCCTTCACAGAACTCTCCAAATTCCTCAGCTGGAGCACAGTGCTCCTCTCGTCTAAAGACAAAGCAGCTCAGAAATCCCACAGAGAGCCATAAAGAAAGGCAGCCCTCCTGAGCCAGCTTCAACACCAAGACACCATGTCAGATCCAGAGAACAACTAAAGATGAAACAAATATCGTATATGTGCCTCACCCTTTCATATATGACATGCACAGGGCTGGGCATTCTCCCGACTACGTAGCAGGTAAGCCAAGTAGCCCCGCTCTCCTTACATGTTCCTTTCCTCTTCTGGTGGCGGAGCTCCACACATATTTCGAATTATGCATGGATACACTAGGCTGCCAGCGATATGGACCCTACATACATTGGTTACTGCAATTTCTGGAGGGGAACGCTTCAGTTGTGTTCTATTTTATATCCTATTCCCCTTTGCTCGACCCTCCTCACCCAAACACATCTACCCCTGTTTATGCCACCCAGATGGGCCTGCCAGGGACGCTGCGGCTGCGCTCATCACACTTCTGTCTCCCAAGCTCGTCTCTATGCTCAAACGAATGGTTAAAATAATCAGTTACAATGTTAGGGGCCTAACTGCCCCCAATGGAGCACTTGTCACACCTCTCCATGCTTCAGGAATCGAAATGCAATATCTGCCTTATCTAAGAAACACATCTCCTTGGGCGGATTGGAAATTCTTGTGATCCTGTTGGTTCGATTGCTCGTATTTATCATCCGGCCTGGGGAAGCGGGTAAGGGTGGCGGTGCGTCTGGCCACACACCTCCTGGGAAAAGTCATTCAGACACAAGCAGAACTACCAAGGGACAGACTCCTGTTCCTGCGCATTGTGCGCAGAATTACACATTCACAGCAGCTAATATATACATTCAATATAAACACCAAGAGGCCTTCATCTTTATGCTGTGTGGCAGGTGATGGCCACCACTGAGGCAAAGGTTCTTTTAGAGCATTACTATACCTGGTCCTCGACGCACACTCAGATAGGTCAGTTCAAGGGATGGGACAGATGGGAGCCTTCACACAGGCAAGCCTTCAGCCGCTGGTAGATTTGGGGCTAACGGATGTGCAGCGAATGCATCACCCAGCCATGAGGGACTACATCGTCTTCTCAGTGGCACGCCAAACATACACCAGGATAGACTTCTTCCTCATGTCTCCATGCCTTTCTACACAATTATGGACATTGGGGTAGTCACCCTTTCAGATCACTCACTTGTCTACATCACACTCCACTTGCCAGGTTCCACACCTCAACACTGTACCTGGCGTCTCAACCACAAACTCCTAACCTACGAGTCCACCATATCCAAAATTCCTGATGCCATTCATAACTCCTTGTCACCAATGACACCCCTGATATTCCTGTAGCCTTGTTATGGGTCACCCTGAAGGCACTGGTTCAGGCCACTTTGTAGTTATTGGCCCCTGACTCAATGGGAACAGCAGAGACAAACTAACCTGCTTAGAGGGACGGGTAAGGTAGGTGGTGGAAGCATATAAACAATTAAGCTTCCATAAAATAAGGCATCAACTCCTGACAGCGTGCAAATAACTTAAGCCCATAGACACAGATAAGGCGGAATATGTCCTCCTGAATACTAAAACAAAACACTAAGCAGGGGTCAAAAAATTGGGATACTTGTTGGCTACGGGCCCAAGTCCTTAAACAAAGAGTGGCAGAAATAGAGGGAGTACAAGACAATACAGTATACCAGGAAGAGCAAATTGATTGGGAATCTATGCTACCCTACACACAGTGGAGGTCCATGAGCCTGGTGACTCCTACTTAGCGCAGGTCCTTTTGAACCGCATACCTCAAGACGATACTGCACAAATAGGAAGGGACATTCCTCCTAACAAGGTACTTCCGGTTATCAGTCGCCTGCAACCAGGCAAAGCACCTGGCAAAGATGGCTACACTGCTGGCTTCTACAAAATGTTTCCAGCTCCCCTAGCCGCTACCCATGCTCGCCTTTACAATTCATTTAGCACTACTGGCTCCCTTATGGACACTATGAGGGCAGCTAGCATTAAGGTGCACCCTAAACAGGGCAAAGATCCTGCACTCTGCTCATCGTACCAGTCAATCTCCCTGTTTTCACCAATATCTTGGCAGACCACCTTGCCTCGTATATGCAGAGTGTTGAAAACTCCAACCAGGCTTCAACCCATGAGGGACTGAAGCAACAATACCAAACACCTCTGCGATCTCCTTGACAAAATCCTAGAGCTCCTACATACCTGCTCTTCTACTACCCATCAATTCCAAAAAGGCATTTGATCGAGAGCACTGGCTATATCTTCAGTCAGTACTCAATAGGAAAGGTGTTGGGGAGCAGTTCTGCCGCTGCATCCAGTGCAGCTACAAGGACCCTGTGAGGCAGCCGAAGTTAATGGATTGGTGTTGCAAGCCTTCGAGGTGGCCCAAGGTACCTGACAGGCCTTCCCCAATCCCTGCTCCTTTTCGCCCTTTACATGGAGCCATTCGCATAGCAAATCCGCAGACACCCTAACATAACGGGCACAGCAATGGGGGGAAGGGAGCACAACTATGCGCCGTACGCTGTCGATGTCATGATAGCTCTCACAACCCAACTAACTCCTTGCCCCGCTGTGAGAATTGGAGAGCATCTGCGTTCAAAGTCAACCTCCAGAAATCTCAAGCACTTAATCTTACTATCTCAAAAGCTGACCAAATACAAGCTTGCACGCCTCTTCCTCCTTGCCTGTGCTACCCAACGGGTTGTGTACCTGGGCCTTCACATTCATTTCACATTGGCATGCACCGCAGAAAGTAACTATGCAGCACTTCCTTCTACAGCGTAGTTTGATCTCCTTTCATGGAAGAGCCACACCCTCTCTTGGCTGGGACGGCTTGTGGAAGGCTTATCTAGACCCAGCAGAGGGTGGTCTGGGCCTTTCCCACCTGACAAGATATTACCAAGCACCCAGCTTTGCTACCTGGTAGAGTGGCTTAGACCTTGTACGGAGAAGCACTGGTGCTTTACATATCAGGCAGTGGCAAAGATTAATGTCTGGAAAGTGTGGTGGTTGCCCAAACTCATTAGGCCACCTAGAGTCTATATTTCCCCTGTGATCAGAGCAACAATGGGAACCAGCAACAGACATCGATAATGGGGAACCCTGGCTTCCCCATTCTACCAAGGGAACCGCATTCGCACAGTGGCTGAATGCCAATTGCAAGATAATAAGAGACTTATTTGACCAGGATGGACTTTGCACAGATCCAACTTAATTAGGACATCATATGTTGCTATTCAACACTGGGCTACACAACCTCATTCACGCCTATCCGCCACCTGACACCTCATGCCATTCAATAAGTGGCTTCTCATCTGCCACAAGACAAAAGCCTTCTCTCTGACATTTACACTTTCTTCAATGCTCCACTATCTTCTGCCAAGTAGATGGCACAGCAACAATGGGAACTAGAATGCGAGCCCCCCTTTACCTTTAAAGATTGGTCAGACATACTACACCCAGCTTGTACTGCTGCATGCAGTGTTTCAGGCAAATAGATATTACTAAAAAATCACACACTACTGCAGCGGTGGGCTGCATGGTCGGGCGCTGTGATGGGGCGGCTTCTCCTGAGGCCGCCCTTCGGTACCTCAGGGGCACACCTTAGAGGGCAGAAGGCCCTGAGGAACCTTCCGCTGACGTCTTGCCCGACCCCGAAGCTCCTCTTGGAACGCCGGTGGACCACGAGAGGAAGGAGCCGCAGGGCTTTTTAAGGACCCCAGTCAGTGTCTGTGGTGGGACCCATCGGCCACGGAAGAAGACGTCGGTAGACCTGCTGAGGCCGGCATTGAGGACGCCGGGCACCAGGAGGAAGCATGCGTTAACTCCTGCCACACTCTGGAGAGCGTGGCCACACCAGGTATGGGGAGGAGAGGACCATAAAAGGGGGAGGGGGTAGAGGTCGGGATCGGTGTGTTGTTTTTTTTTCTCCCCGTTGGTTTGCTTTCTGTTTGTTTTGTGTTTTTCCCAGTTGCATAGCGTGAGGGATAATTTAAGAAAAGTGGGGTCCTGGAGTGAGTGCAGATGTGGCCAGCAATCCCAGATTACCGCGTTTTGCACCTGAAGCCTCTAACAGCGATATTTATGTTGTTTTGATCGGGTGATGGAATAAAACGCCCATATATGTTATACAACATTGGCAGAGAGATAGTGAAAACATTGAAGCCCCATTTTCTTCTAGCCAAATAGAGAGAGTAGATCCAAAACTAAAATCACAAAGGTCCAAAATTGAGAGAAAAATAGACGCTATCAGTTGACTTCCGTACCGCCTGACATCCCGAAGACCATCTGTTCAGTAGCCAGTCAGTTCCGTGCCACCCAAAAAGAAGACACAACACTGAAAAACACCTGGAACTTGGCTCTATCTCCACCAAGGCAGGCGGTAGGTCCTTCCTACCTATGCTACTTATTTTTACTTAATGTGAAATATTGGCATATTCTATACTAAGTGTCAATTTTAGCATGGTGCCGCTATATACTTTGATTGAAGTGGTGGTAGCATCCTTGTCTTAGCATGAGTGTGTATAAAATGTTAGAACTGTGGATATCATAGTGTGTTCAAAATCAATATATATATATTTTTTTAAGTGAAAGTATTTCTTTTTTGGTTCGTTAGTGTTAAGGGTTTTCTACCGGTTGTACTTTGGTTCTTTGGCAGGAATGCGTAAATTAAAGAGACATTTGTGTACTACTATTGTCCATGTTCAATGTGTAAATGGTAGTGGGCACAATATAAATGTCCCATTTATCATTTCATGTGTTGCAATGTGTACTAGGATGAGTAAATTATTATGAGTTGCATAGACAATGACTTTGTTGTCATTCTTATTGTTGTCATGCAGTGAGAAATCAAGGCTAGCATGTTATTATTAAATGTGTGAAGAGGTTGTATTTTTTCATATGTTCAGGGTGCTCCTGGTGTTTCCCTTAATTCTCCTTGTTCTACTAAATAATATTTTTAGGTTTTCAATGAAAAGGAACTGCACAGCCACTTCTTCCGGAACTCGGAGAACTAAATATTTTAGAATAGTTCATGTAGACTGTTATGTGCTTGATTCTATTAAGCCCTGTAGAAATTCCTAACATGAATTTTAGTTATGGCTGGAGCGTGACTGTGTTCCATTACACTTAACACCATCTTCTTTGGTGGTGGACTGCCATAGCAAGCATTAGAGTAATATTTAGTGCATTATCTTTCCATATGTGTTTTTGTTCAATAGATGTATCCACTGTAACTTTATAGTAGTTTCCACTTTTGTGATTTAATAGTTGATACAGTTTCCAATATTCTACTGTTAGGTTACACAATTATTAAAATGTTACTTTTATGTCTATCATATGTTATTAAAATATTTAGCATTTTCACAACGTTTTACAGCATTTAGCCCAATTTGTTTATTTTTTTATTCAGGTTGTTTGGATTTGTACTTTTTGAAGGGCTGTTAATTTTTCTTTTTGGTTATTCTTTTTTAATTGTACTGTTGCAAGAGTAATGGTCTAGTCACTGATGTTTCTTTGTTGTTTGTACATTCCTATTAACTATTTCGAACAAACATGGTTTGTTATTAATTATTTTAGTGGTGATGCTTTCTTTATTTTTTATACTTATATTTGCTATGTCTTTGTTGTACTATGATTTCAAAATATTTTTGTGGATTGGGCTTCTTTTTGGTTTGTTTGGTGAAGATTTTAGGCTGTCTTGGGTCCTATGTTTTGAAGAAATAATTTTTTTAAATAACTGTCACTAATTTATGTGTGTTATAATATTCAAATTATTTTCATATTTTGTGTTCCTGATAGCCACTCTGTAGTTATAGTACTGATTTCCAGATTTAGAAATTCCTCTGACTTTTTTGAAGTTGAAAGCGACGTAGCGTCAAAGTTTAACAGATGTAGATGAAATTAGGCAGGAATATTGATAATGGGGGAGAAAGGGTAATTTGTGGTATAATCTGTAAATTGGTCAAGTACTGTTAAAGTTATAAGAGACAAAACAATCACATATTGTACTGCGGTAATTTCGCAGTATACTGCGGGAAAAGCTGATCTCAAGACAGTATATCATTGGCTAATGGCTGCCTTTAAAAAATGAAAAGGCAGCCATGTAGTTTTTTGGCTGTATGACACACTTTGTCTGTCTTCTGCGTTACGACCTCAGGTATAGGTAAGTAGAGGGTTTTATTGCTGTTCCCAATCTACTTCAATCAAGTGGTAATAGTTAGGGAAATGCAATCATATTTTTCTATATATATTTTTTAAAAAGTTTATGGAGTATGGCACTAGTACCTACAAAGTACCTACAACTATGGCAGGCTCACTCGGCTAACAGAGCAGAGACAACTGGCCCACAAAACAATGCATGACCCCTTTTGAAACTATTACAGTTATTTTACTCCCTGGTCATTAAAGGTATTGTGCTTAATGTAGGAGGCTGGCCTGGTTTGTAGTGAGTACCATGGGTACTTACACCAGGTCCAGTTATCCCTTATTAGTGAAATACAGTAGTGTTCTAGCAGCTTAGGCTGATAGAGGTAGCTATAGCAGAGCAGTTTAGGCTGAACTAGGAGACATGCAAAGCTCCTGCAATACCACTTATAATTACACAGTACTTATACACAAGTAAAGACAATACTCAGTGTTACCAAAAATAAAGGTAGTTTATTTGGGTGACACAAGGCCAAAAATATCTTAGAGACAATACTCCTTCTGGCTGTAAGTATTTTACACAATATATACACTGGTAACCAAAATCAGGTAAGTAAACAGTCATAGAATAGTGCAAACAGTAGAAAATACAATAGATTGCAATAGGCCTAGGTGCAACACAAACCATATACTAAAATAGTGGAATGCGAATGTCTAATTCGTCCCTAGGCAAGTGTAGTGGTTAGAGGGGCGCTGGGAGTGTAAGAAAACACCAAAGGTAAGTAAAGTACCCCACCCCAGAGCCCAGGAAAGCAGGAGTCACGTATAGCAAGTTTCCTCAGAACACACTACAAGTCATGATGAAGAATTATGCAAAGGGTCCATGAACCCACCAAACTTGCTTGTTGCAGTACCACATAGCTGGAGCGTTGTCCATGAGCACCTGCACTATCTTTCCATTGAAAGAGGGAAGAAATGCTTTCAATGCCAGTTGGATGGCTCAGAGTGCCAACAAGTTGATGTGGAGTCCAGATTTAACCAGAGACCAGAGTCCTCTAATCTCCCCTTCTCCCAGATGGCACCCCATCCCAGAAGTGACACATCTGTCACCACTATGAAATCTGGTTAGGAAAGAGAGAGGAATTTGCCTTTGACCCAATCATGATTTGTCAACCACCACTACAGGTCTTTGCACTTCCCTCTGAGATCTGGACCATGTTGAAGAGATTCCCCTTTTGCTGCGCCCACTGGAACTTCAGGTCCCACTGCAATGCTCTCAAATGACATCTGGCATGATTCACCAGCAGGATGTAGGAGGCCATGATTCTCAGCAGCCTCAGAGTCATTCACACTGAAATCCAGTACAGAGGCTGAAACATCGCTATCATAGCCTGAATATCCTGGACTTGCTGCTGGGGAGGATAAGCCCCAAACTGCACTGTGTCCAGAAGAGCTCCGATCAAAGGAAGAGTCTGAGAGGGAGTCAAGTGTGACTTTGGTACACTTATAGTGAAACCAGGTAAATGCAGGAGGTCTGTCGTAGTCTGGAGGTGGGAGACGACAGCCTGGGGTAAGCCAGCCATCAACAGTCAGCGATATAGGGGAAGACTGACACTACTAACCTCCACAGATGAGCGGCGACCACCGCCATCACCTTGGTGTACACCCAAGGAGTGGTGGAAAGGTCAAAGGGGAGCACAGTGAAGTGAAAGTACTTGTGGCCTACCTTGAACATAAATAACACCTGTGGGCAGGCAGGATGGGTATGTGTAAATACACAACTTATCTCCTTGGTTTGGGAAGACAAGACCTGAGCCTAAGCAAGCATCTTGAATCTCTCCTTCTTGAGGAAGAGATTGAGGGTTCAGAGGTCTAGAATAGTTCTTTTCAGGTATCAGAAAGTAGAGGGAATAGCAACCACTGCCTACTTCTGATATTGTAACCATCTGTATGGCTCCCTTGGCCAAGAGAGCCGCAACTTCCTCTTGGAATAAGGACAGATGATCCTCCGTCAGCTGTCTTGTGTTGGTGGTATATGGGGAGGGGAGAATACGAAGGAGAGGGAGTAGCCCCTCCGAATGATTTGCAGGACCCACCTGACTGATGTAATAGACTGCCGTTGGGGAAGATGAAGACATATTCTCCTGCCAACTGGACAGCCATTGAGTCTCTATCAGGAGACTAGGAAGGCTTAGAGGCTGCAGCTGCCAGGGGGTTGGTGGTGGACGACCTCTGACTACCTGATCCATGGGCGGTGATACACCATGCCCACGCATAGCTTAGGGAGCCTGCACAGGATGGCGGCTGTCATGGAGTTGGTGTGGTGGTGCACCCCTTCTGTAGCCATGAAAGGCCCAAGGACTTGGCTCTGAGTGGAAGAAACCATTTTCTTTCCCAAGGTGTTCAGTCTTTTAGAATCCCTGTCTGTAGGAACGGAAGGGAACGCACCATGGTAGTTGAGGCTTGTCAAGCTCTGAGGGGTGGGTTGTTAGGTAACGAAACCTGGATTACGGGCGATGGCAGCGGGCAATTGTCCTGTTCACAAGAGCCCCTGTGCTCGGCTTGGACCAGGTTCCCAGCAGGACATTAGTCAGTGCTTAGATGAAGGGGAGCAAGGGTTCTGCCTCAGGCTGAAGAACTTCTGTCAAAAGATTAGTCTTGACGGCCACAGAGGGGAGTTTGAGGTGAAGGACCTCTGCTGCCGGCTTCACCACCATTGCATATGCTGCTATCTCCTCCTTAGCCCCTTTAGGGGTAGAAAGCAAACCAGTATCTGGAGATGTGCCCAGTCCACTGGCATCACCAAGGTTTGCATACCAGTCCATAGATTACTCCAACTGGCATTTCAAAAGATCCAGTGACCCCTCCCATATGCCTGGCTACTCAGAAAAAAGCTCAGGCAACAACATAGGACCAATGGGCCGGAGTTGGCGTCGAATGATGCTGTTCTGACTCAGATTTGTCAGGGATTAGAATGGTGCCGGTGCCGTCTGTGGGCACCGGCAGATCCAGGAACATCGGGACTGGTTGCAGCACCGGTGAAGGTTGCGTTGGCATGACTGGTGCAGGTCCGGATCTATGATCGGATCCATGAGACCCCATCAAAGCTGAGCCCAGAGCCGTCAGCAGTGAACCTGATGGGGTCTCCACAGACCCTTCAGAACCAGAAGGCACTCTGGAGAAGTCATCCCACTCAAATACTTGGAGCATGGCCTCGTAAAACTTTCTCACCTGAGCGGTGGTTACTCTAATTCCTGCAAATGCAGGGAGGTGCAGAGATGACCTCGCAACGGCTTCGCAGAACTGTGCCTGGAGTGCCGATGTTCTGAAGTCGTCATGTCAGCCAACGGACAAGAAGAAGTCGAGGCACGCTTCAACTTCTTGCACTTCGTGTGCCTCTTCCTCGAGTGTCTCAATGACTTGGAATGGAACAAATAGGACTTGGGGCTCCTGGACCACTTCTGTGACCTTCTCCTCTATCGGGACTGTGACCTCTGAGGAGTTACGCTAAGTGGCTTTGTCTGCTGGGCCACAAGCCGCTTTAGGGACCACTCCCTCAAAGCCTTCGGAGCCATGGCCCGGCAATCCGAGCATGACTTAGAATCGTGGTTGGGCCTGAGGCATCAAGAACAGACCAGATAAGGGTCTGTTACTGACACAGTGCAGTAACAGGCGGCACATGGCTTAAAGCCTGCCTTCCTTGAAGACATCCTCAACAGACTTTGAAAAACACTTGACAAAACCTAGAAAACATTTGTCAAAAAATGACATAGGGGTAGCTTATCTCTGGATCTGGGCTCAGGGCATCAAAAGAAAAGAACTGGCATCCATGTGCCGAGGTGGCGTATATGTATGTGACCGTCACTTCGGGCACCAAGAACGCCGCTGAGGATGCGCAGAACTGAATGAATCCACCTGAAGGCGCACAGGGGTACTACTTAAAAATCTTCCAGATCCAGTCTGACGCCTGGGATATTCAAAGGTAAGGCATCTGCAGCTAGATGTCTCTACCAGATATATGGCAGCCCAAACCTTCTTTGCAGAACTTTATGAATGTCAGGGCCACAAGAATTATGCAGCATGGGGGACAAAATTATGCAGCAAAATTATATAAATTATGCTGCAAAAAACTAAATTATGAGGACATTATTTGGTTGTAGTATTTTCATCTATTTAAGCTCGAAGCTATTTATTTTCAAATTGTGTGGATTATAAAAATTATTTGATAAATTACGTTATAAATGCTCAAATGTATAGTTAGGCAGCAAGAGAATGGCAAAAATCCACTTGGCCCTCATCACTCTCCATTATTTTATCAAAAATGTATTAATGAAAGATAAAAAACCTTAACATTTTAATTCGAATCAGTGTCCATTATTAAGGAAAACAGCTTTTTCAGTAAACTACTGCAAAATAAACATGTTATACAAAAAATACATACTGGATAAAAGTGTGATATGGTCCAATATTGACATCTCAGTGTTCTGATGACATTTGCAAATCACTCTGCCTGTGGCCTTGTGGTTTATGATGTCACCAGAACCCCTTGACATTACTAGATCATATTACATAGTTACCAGTTATGTATCCTTTATGCTGTGGCAGAGAAAAGAAATGTGGCCCAATAATTTGTTTTATTTAGAGCAATTGTACAAATGCATATATATTTACACATTTATTAGTACAGTACAAAGGTCAAATATGAGTTCATTACCACAGTACAGCAAAATTAAAAAACTAAGAACACTTTTTACTACCTCAAAGATTGCATGTAAAAATTACTTTAGACAGAGAACAGCTCTCCACATAGTCGCAAAGTCTTGAAGTTCCCCCTCTTATGAGTCATGGCCCTCCTCATACTCAACAAATGTTCTGAGCATCTGCGTATATACTATATTATATATATATATATATATATATATATATATATATATATATATATATACACACACAGACACACACAATATATATTTATGCCATGGCACTGAACATAAATGTGGCCCATAACATTATTTAGCACAACTGTATTAATAAACACATATTTACACATTTATTATTCCATTCCAAAGGGCAAATTGCAGTTTACAAGTGATTAGTAGATGGAAATAATTCTCCTAAAGGTCACCTGGACTCTCCAATGTGATTTTTCCCTACTGTGCAATGTTGCATTGTATATCATGTACATGCTCTAAAGTACCTTGCATCCCCGCCATGCACAATGGGGGAGCCCACTCTGGAGCTGCTGCAATCACTTTGTTTTTATTTTGGTGACCTAGTCTCACTCCGGTCACCCACCAGCTTTGCTTTTTTTTTTATTTTTTTAAAGAAATGGCAGCATGGGTCGGGTGGCCCACTCCCTTGCTGGTGGAATCTCTTTTTTTAAATTTTGGTGCCCTGGTCCCACCAGGGGCACCCACCGGCTTTATTTATATTTTTTAGGACATGCCATCACAGTGAGCTCACTGCCACACTGCTGTGAGTCTCCCTACCTGCCTGCATTTACTTGGTGGCAAACGGGAAGCCAACAGCTTTCTGTTCCCTGTTCTCCCGCTATCCTTTTTATGGGGAGAGGGAGTGCACACGGGGAGGGGGGATGTTGGGGGTTGTAAAAAAATGTTTTGGCCCAAGTAGCAGGATGTCCCTGCCCTGCTCCCACCTATGAGGAGGGGGCAGGGTAGGGATATCCTGCTACTTGAGCCAAAACATGTTTTTTCATTGTGTAATGTTTTTTCACTTTTTTTCTAGATTAGGAGACTGAGGGGCACATGTACGAACCATTTTTCCTATCGCAAGCAGCCTGATTTGCAGAATGGGACCGTTTGCGACAGGGGAAAACATTTTGGTATGTACAGAGCCTATTTTGCGATTCAGTAATCTATTTACCGAATCGCAAAATAGGTTTGCGAGTCGCAATTAGAAAGGGGTGTTCCCTTCCTAATTGTGAGTCGAAGCGATGTAGCATTATTTTGTGACCGTGAATGCGGTGACAAAACAATCACAGTTAGCACCAATTTCAAACTGGTGCTAACCCATTCGCACACAGGAAGGTGTCCCCATGTGACCCCTTCCCCTTTGTGAATGGCAGCGAAAATATTTTTTCAGAGCAGGCAGTGGTCCCACGGACCACTGCCTGCTCTTAAAAATTTAAAAGAAAACTTTTCTTTTTTGTTTTTGAAATGCATCTCGTTTTCCTGTAAGAAAATGGGCTGATTTAAAAAAAACTAAAAAAAACTGCTTTATTTAAAAGCAGTCACAGACATGGTGGTCTACTGTCTCCAGCAGGCCACCATCCCTGTGAGGGCGACCATTCCCAATGGAGTGGCAAATTGCGACCTACCTCATGAATATTCACTGTAAAGTACACTGTTGTACATAAGGTTTTGCGACTCGCAAACAAGTCGCAAAACTCGGGGTCGTACATCTGGTCCTGAGTCTCTGAGTCCTAAGAACGCTGCTGCCACATCTTTATCAATTTGGTGGCAGCCCATCAGATCTTATCTAGAGATCTGTTGGATCTGCAGATCCTCCATGACATTAAATATAAAAAGTTTTTTTTGTCATAATTTCTCAAAAACTGCTTAACAGATTTACACCAAATCACAAAGCGCATGCTTTCAAGACCAAGATCTAGATTTCTCTCTAATTTGGTTTAATTCCATACAGCAGTTTTGGTGGTTTCACTGTTCAACTTTCCTATGGGAAAATAAATGGGAAAATGCATTCCCTGCCCTCCCAACTTTTCCTTGGCCTCGCTTCCCATATCACCTCAAAACTTTCCATGAAAGAGCTGACGTGGATGAGATTTTTTCAAAAACAATTTGTGAGGGTTCATGAAAAAGTGCCAGCTATAAGCAAACCAAAAAATGCTTTTCCTATGGAAATGTAGTCCTAACTATAACTACCCAGTGGAGATTTATTTTCAAAATTGCATAAATGGTGTGACAAAGTTATTAGAAGAAAAAATCTGAGGAATTCCTATCTCTGGGAATCCTAACTATAACTAAACTATAACAAAAGAGTGGCTACCCAATATATATTTAATTTACTTAATGGTGGTAGCCTTTCTTTAGTTATAGTTAGGATTCCCAGAGAGTGGCATTCCTCAGATTTTTGCTGCTAATAACTTTGTCACCATTGTCACAAAACTCTGCAGACATTCATATTTTTCACTTGCGCGATGATGTAGATTTTCATAGTGATTAGTTAAGGGGGTGCAAAGAAAAAAAGGGGGTGCCAAAACACGTTTTTTCCACCAATTAATTTCCCTAGGCTTTTTACTCAATTGTAGTGACAAAATGGTTGAACAGATTTACATGAAATTTGGCAGGAATGTAGATTATGGTGTGGAAAGGGTCCACAAGACAGTTTTGCGAAGTGTATTAAAAAGCTGGCACCTACCCGAGACAGCAATGGAGCATCTGTTCCACCAAGGAGAAAGAAAGCTTTTCTTAGGTCAGTAAATCTTCCCTTGAGTTCTGTTTCCACAATGGATTTTTCTAAAGATCCTGAAATACAAGAGACTAATTTATCACCAGCTTTTCTCCAGTGCATTAACATCCACTGCAGTAGTATTTGAATATATTAGTTTTAAGTTGTATGTGCAAACAGACAATAATAAACCACAGCAGGTAACCATACATCTTCATTTGAATAAATCCACAGTTTTACTACGTAAAATCAGCACGCCAAGTCAGTCAAGGAACTGTGAATTCAAAACGCTCTTCTCACGCTAACTGACTGACAGTATATCACTTTTCTATGTTATTACAAGGAAAACAATTTCATAATTTATCCACTCTATTAGTAGCATAATTTGATGATCTTAGGAGTTTATGTGGGTAATAAAAGGAGAATTATGCTCGACAACTGGGTTTGAGGCACATGGGAATTAGGCCTCATCAGGCCATTATGCAATAAGAAGCTAAGACTTCAACACATGGAGGAATTGCAAAGTCTTCTAAATTACAAAGTAGAGAGGTTATACTGGGTCGCACCCTTGGTATGTAACGATCACCACCAAAATGTTTGTAGCTGATTTTGTATAAAGAGAAGGGATAGAGGGAAGTACTGTGTAAGATTATAGTAAGTTTGTTACGCAGGAAGGCTTTTCAGAAGTAGTCCCTGATACAACTATTCACCAATTTAGCTACTAGATACAGTCTTAAATTACGATCTGTGATTGGCAACCAGTAGATTTGTGTGGTTGTGATCATATGCTAAATTTGAATCAGTCACCGTGGATCTTGATTTTCCAGAGCATGGACGGTGACTTCCTTGGCAGTCCTGCTAAGTCGGCAATTCAGCCAACACGAATCAGGGCAATTCATTTTGAAATAATTGGAGTAGGAGACGGACATTGTGTAACAAAGGTATATTTTGGTGACTTTCTTCACTTGAAATTCAAAAGACAGATAGCTATTGTGATTCTATCCTAATAGTCTCACTGGAGTTACTGCTGCTGACTCCAGTGGCCTTCTGTGTGAAGATGAGGTGCACATCAGTAGCCAATTGACAAGGTTTCTAAAGCCAGGTGCAGGACGAAGAGTCAAGAATGTGTCTCCTTAGAGTCCAACGTCTGATATGCCTGCACCTCCTACTCTGCTCCTACCTCGCAACAGCTCTCGATGCGGATCTTGGGTGCAGGGTAGGCTTTTCTCAGTTGAGGGGTTGAAAGGCTTATTAGGATTCTGCATTCTTAAACTTTCAACTAAGTCTACAGTTGCCAACAGCATTATCCTGTAAAGCCAAAAAAGACCCAGCACCTATTTCCCAAACTATGTGTTCTTCTGCTTTGTTATTGACTTGGGGTGTTGCTGAACTGAGGGTGCATGTTGGCCGATCTGCATGGAGTGAGAGAAGTCCTGCACACCATGCAGTCACAGTCCATTTTAGGAAAGATCTCTTCAAACCATGCACTAGTGACATTACTTATAGAGTTCCATAATGTGAAGGTTGATATGTGAACAAGTGAGGCTCATACTAAGACAGGCCAAGAGAGTGTTGTCTGTTTGCCCATTACTTGACCAAAAAATGGCAGTAGTCTTTATTACTCTTTCACTCAGTCCTATCACAAAAGTTTCACATGGGCAGAAATACTTAAAAGAAAAGCACTTTAAAAAGCTACTTATGTTCAGTAACAATATCTCTGGTAGATACATAATCTTCTGGCAGCCTGCTCACCTTTAGAACAATCCCCAGGCGTAAGACAGGTCTAGAAAAGCTTCTACCCTAGAAGTAGTTCTCTAGAGCCACCAGGTGGTTGCATGCGGTTCCAGCTGCGACTCTGCCCATTGAACGTGACACTACTAATGTATGACAGGTGCCAGCCTATATGCAAAAGTCCGTTTTCCACAGCCCCAGCAAGGTGTGTGGAGAGAAGTCAAGACAGCATCAACAACAGCAACAACAATGGGACATAAAACTTTGCATATCTTGAGATCTCATTATGTATGGGAGAAACAAATCAAACTTCCACAGGAGCAGATGTCTTTTACCCAACTCCCTCAAACAGATGCGTGCTCAGATTTTAACTGATTATCTGAACCCTGCATCCGCTAGGAGAAAAGGGGTCAGGTCTAGCGTGACCTTAGACAGGCAGGTAAGTCTGTTCAAAGAGCCAGGTCTTTAGCTTCTTGCTAAACTCAAGAATTGAAGAGGCTCCACTGTGTAATGGTAGATCGTTCCAGGCTTTAGGGGTGATGCAGGAGAAAGCCCAACACCAGTTCGTTTTTTTGGGATCAGAGGGATGTGTGCAAGTAGAGGTGTCTAGTTAGTTTGCAAAATACGATTTTCCTGTTGAGGTAGGCTTAGCCTGTTTGTGGAGGTCTTTGAAGGTGTGTGTGAAAAGTATGAACTGGGGTCATTGTGTGTAATAAGTCAGTGGAACTCTCCGAGGTGCTGTGTGATGTGTTTGTGAAGTGGTAGGTAGATGATTCTGGCTGCAGTGTTCTGAATGATTTGAAGAACGCTGGTGATTTAATTGCACATCCCAGCATAAAAGGTGTTCTCATAGTCCAACTTGCTTGTGACTAAGAAGTGTGTGACGGTTTTGCAAGGAGCTGGTCTGAAGCCATTTGAAGATTATTCTCAGCATTTTCAGGGTGTGGAAGCAGAAAGCTGTGATGGCATTGAGCTGAGTGGGCATGTTTAGTTGGTTGTCAATGACATTCCAGAGGTTGTTGGCATGTGTGGTGTAGGTGGTTGTAGGTTTGAGTTCATATGTCTACCAGATGGAGTCCCAGGGTGAAGGGTTCTTCCAGGAAGATCATGACTTTTGTTGCTGTTATATTTAAGAGAGTTGGTCTTCATACAGCCAGGGAACTTGGTCTGTATGTTGGGAGTTTTGACCGGGAGGGAGAGCTTAGAGTCATCGGCGTGGGAACGGACATCAATGTTGTGGATGCGAATGACTCTTGCGAGTGGAATAATGTAAGCAACAAAGAGGGCCAGGCTCAGTGAGGATAACTGTGGTACTCCAGATAGGACGTCGTGGGTGTCTGAAGATTATGAGGACAGGCTTATTTACTATTTCCTTCTAGTCAGGAAGAAGCATATCCATGGAAGAGCAGGTCCCTGGGTTCCAATATCATGCGGTCGTCAGATGAGGATGTGGTTGGACACTGTTAAATTACATCTGGAGGTCTCTCTGGATGAAGGAAGCCATGTTTCATTTGTCCAGGATCATACTGATGCCATCTATAGCGGCGTTGAGGGCTGTTTCTATGCTGTAGTTGGGTCTGAAGCTCGAATGTGTGACATTTAGGCCTTCACGTGAGAGCCTTTGAAGTTACTTCCCTTGGGGGTGCCCCAGATAGTCCACACTGTCACATGTAAAATGCCAGTTTCTCAATTTGAGAGTCAATTTTGTATCTGGTGTTACACAATCTCATGTCAGACTGGTCATGGTCCTTGCCAAATACCAATTCAGGAATTCCGTTCTGAAATGCTACTGTTCCGTCTAGGCCACTTAAAAATTCCTGTGTGATATGTTGATACATGGAGGCTGTGCTCATCAGGACAAAAGGCTTTCTCTTAAATTGGAACATCCCTTCAGGTGATGTAAAGGATGTGAGATGCCTCAAGTTATCCACTTGATGATGTGCCTGGCTAAGATCAATGGTTAAGAACACTTGCCCCTTCTAAAGTAGAAATTAATTCAGGTTTGGCAAGGGATGCAGCTCAATCCACACTGAACTATTCTAACTGTGGAGTGAGTAGACCAAGTGTGCTTGTCAGTTTGGCCAGCCATGTTAGTCTGGCCAAACTGACATGCACACTTTGGTTTCTCCACCCCAGCTGTGTTGCACAGCCTGGTTGGAGAATCAGCACAGACTCCAGTGCACTATCTGAGCAGCAGACCAAGCCACTCAGACCAATCCTGATGCTGCTCTCATGCTAGGTATAGGACGAGGCTCTACTGAACACAAAACAATCACAAGAGGACCCAGAATGTCCATGTGAACCTGGGTATAATTATCACATAAATATTGACGTGAAACTCATTTAAACACAATGTTTTTATATTGTAGCAGAAATATCTTGGTACTAAATTAATCACGCCACAATCCTATTCCAAGATGAGGTCCTTCAATTTCTCAATTTGTAACTACCATTCCCCAGGTCATTGTTGTCCTGATAAGACCCTGGTACCCCTCAGGAGGGTCGAAACATCGTTGACAGTCTAATCAGTCAGGCCTCCTTTGTTATGTTGTGACTGATTAATCACTGTATTGACAAACATACTTCATAATTCAATAAGAGGTTGTCTTTTTTAAATACACTAAGGATTACAGAAATACAAGCAATTCTTTTATTGTCTTTTTGTGGTGTTGTCTCTCGTTCACTTAGGGAGCACTTTTGTTCTCTTTACAGTTTGATAACATAAAGGATATTTTACGATATGGCAATGCCTCCCTCATATCAATAAATTCGTTTTGTTACACATGTCTGGTTACCGGCTTTAGTGGACCACTTTTAGATGCTTTAAAACAGATGATGTGTGGCCTTGGCCTTTGCAGTGTATGGGAGCCAACTTAGCAAGCAGTGACCTTGGGTGCAGGGGGTTCTTTTGCAATTATATCTACTGTGTCCGTGATTGCTAAACAATAAACAACGGGCAACTTCACAGCATATATAGGAACTTCCCCACCACCTCCCCACATCTTGGACAGGCCACATCTGCAGTGTTATAATATCTATTGGCCATTCCAGGGGTGAAATAAGCTCTGTGTAGGACACAGAAACTAATCAACTTAAAACAGGTATTCCTTAAGACCTTGGGGTTTCTTTCTAGAATAAAGGGCCAGTCACCCTCAGGAATGGGTACCCATAGGTCCGCCTCCCATTGACTCTGTAAGGTGGTCAGGGGCAACTGGATATCTTCCCGTATTGCTCTATATAAACAGATGACCTCTTTAAAAGTGCCAGAGGACGTGACCATATATTGACAGCATTTGTGTATGTTTGGTTCTAATGAACCCAATCCCCAATGTCTATGGATCATGGTTGTCACTGCCCCATGCAGTAAGAAGTGGCCCTGAGGAAAACTATACACCGAGCTGAACTCTTCAAATGGGAGGAGTTCCCACCTCTTGGAACAGTTCTCCCACTTCAGATGCGCCCGCAGCCATCCAGGCAGCAAGACCGTGCCAATCCTGTCCGTAAGGCAATTCCTCGAGAATACTCATGAGTATGTCAGGCGAGTATGGGACCAGTGTCAGGTGTTTTGCAGACATCTCGTCCACCATCTCCTTAGCACTTGGAATTCAATGGTTTTAGGTCCGACTGGACCTCCTATCCTTAATAATACTCTGATCAGCTGATGGAGTGTGGATATATGATGTTCCAGTGCTCGCCACGGTTTCACCCTACCAGCCAGCCTTTGCATCAGTTTTTGAAACGGCGCTGTGAGATAGTACGACTCAAGGTCAGGGATGGCCATACCTCTGTCCCCCACCGGTCTCTGCAAAACAGTCAGTGCTACCCGTCTACACCATGAGCCCCATAGGGGACAAATGGTAAGTGTGTTGAGCTCTCTGAATAACTCCTGGTGAATCCAGAATGGGAGCACCACAAAGAAATACAATAAATGGGCTAGTGCAATCATTTTAAGCAGTGCCACTTGGCCCGCCACTGAGAGAGGGGGCATTCTCCAGAATTCCGCGCTCGCTTCAAGTGCGCTGACTGCCTTACTGACATTCCTGTCAAGCAAATCGGGGTGGTCATGGTATATTTGGACTGCTATGTATTGTAGGCAACCAGGCTCCCAATGTAGTAACTCCAGTTCCTCTGGGAGGCAGCAGGAAGCCAGCTTCAGGAATAATTTTGACTTCTGCCAGTTGACCCATAGTCAGGATAATGAGCCGAATCTCCAAGCAACCGCCTAGCTCCCTCCAGATCTGGCTGTTGTCATGCTCTGGAGGAAGACCAAAAGATCTTCTGCATAGAAGGCAATATAAGGATTTTATAATAGTGTTTAACTTTCTGGTCTGGATGAAGAATTCCTCTATGTTTTCCCCAATTTCTTGGTCCATTTAGCAAAATATATAATATTGCAATATGGCATTTATTTTGTTACCATATGTTTAATCTAATCGATTTACAACATGGTCAAAGCTATTTAAATTAGTTGCACCAAGAGTGTTTTTAAAAAACAGATAATGTCCTCTGATGAGGGCAATTATCTCATTTAAAAACCTCTGCATAGGATAGAGATATATCAACCAACTACTCCAGTTAATTGAAAGTTCAGTTGGAGAAAGAAGAATAAGTGGAGGAGTTTGTATTCCTGACATCTTGCAAATATGCTAACATAAACGAGGGAGGGTTTAAAAAGAAGTCTGAAATGCATGTTGACACTATACATTAAAATCTGATGGATAATAAATAAAGCTTCTTTGCAGGATCCAAGGCAGTATTATCCTCAAGAATACATGAGGTAATAATGTGCTTCTAACAAAATCAAAATCATCAGAAAAGTAGGGAGCATAATCAGCTAAACGAGCGTTCCTGAGACAGAGTTCAAGTTTGAAACCATGAAAGTTTATAAAGAATCAAGTAATTATAGAAGGCAAAAAATATAGCTAGTCAGTAAATATAGGGAAGTAGCCTAAGGCTCAGTCAAATGCAGGTAAATCTCACAAAACATTCTTAGTTCTAAGCATGAGTTAGACTGAAGTGGGTCTCTCCTTTAAAACCGGGACAAGTCCGACAGAGGCAGGCCTCCAGAGCTTGTCCTTTTTTATAACAAATTACACAGTGTCAGTCTAGGGTATTCCAATTTTAACACAGGTTTAACAAATCAAAATACAGAATGTAATGCATTTTCATCTAACATCACCCTAACACCAGACCCTAAATTAATAGTAAAACAACCCTTTTTGACCTAATCATCTAATCTGACAAATATTTTAATACAAAACAATGACAGAATCATCTTGTAAATAGGTTTGCTGTAGCAGACAAAAAACACCTTGAACAGTTTAATTTCTAGGGAACAAACCTTCCGAGTTCACCAATACAAAAACGTCAACAAAGTGTTTAATTTCTGCATATTTTGCTACTTCAGAGACAGTGTGATCAATCAATCAATCAGAGCATTTGTAAAGTGCACTACTCGCCCGTGAGGGTCTGAAGGCGCTGAGGGGGGAGGTGGGGGGCTGCTACTGCTTGAACAGCCAAGTCTTGAGGAGTCTCCTGAAGGTAAGTAGGTCCTGTGTCTGTCACAGGTGGATGGGAAGAGTGTTCCACGTCTTGGCGGCGAGGTGGGAGAATGATCTGCCACCAGCGGTCGTACTGTGGATGCGTGGGACGCTGGCGAGGGCAAGGTCAGTGGAGCGAAGCTGTCGGATCGGGGTGTAGAAGGAGAGCCGTCTGTTGAGGTATTATGGTCCCGTGTTGTGCGGTGCCTTGTGAGCGTGGGTGAGGAGTTTGAACATGATTCTCTTGTTGATGGGGAGCCAGTGCTGGTCTCTCAGGTGGGCTGTGATGTGGCTATGGCAGGGGATGTCCAGGATGAGGCGTGCATAGGCATTCTGTATGCGTTGCAGTCTTTTCTGGAGCTTGGCCCTGGTTCCTGCGTAGAGGGCATTGCTGTAGTGCAGTCTGCTGCTTATAAGGGCTTGGGTGACCATCCTTCATGTTCCAGTGGGGATCCATTTGTAGATCTTCCGAAGTATGCAGAGGGTGTTGAAGCAGGAGGAAGAGACTGTGTGACTTGCTGGGTCATTAATAGCGATGAGTCCAGGATGAATCCCAGGTTGCGTGCGTGGTTAGTGGGTGTTGGTGCGATCCGCTGTGTGGCAGGCCACCAGGAGTCATCCCAGGTGGAGGGGGTGGAGTCAAGGATGAGGACCTCAGTTTTGTCAGAATTCAGTTTCAGGCAGCTGTTCTTCATCCATTCGGTGATGGACTTCATTCCTTCGTGGAGGTTGGTTTTGGCTGTGGCGGGGTTCTTGGTGAGGGAGAGGATCAGCTGGGTGTCATTGGCATATGAGACGATGTTGAGGTTGTGAGATCGGACGATGTTTGCGAGCAGAGCCATGCAGACGTTAAAGAGGGTCGGGCTGAGGGAAGATCCCTGGGGTATGCTGCAGATGATCTTGGTGGCTTCAGAGTGAAATGGAGGGAGGCGGACTCTCTGGGTTCTGCTGATAAGGAAGGAGGTGATCCAGTCCAGGGCTCTGTTGCGGATCCCTGCATCGTTGAGGCGTGTACATAGTGTGTGGTGGCAGAGGTGTCGAACGCAGCCAAAAGGGCCAGAAGGATGAGGGCCTCGGTTTCGCCATTGTCAAGTATGGTTCTGATATCTTTGGTGGTGACGATGAGGGTAGTTTTGGTGCTGTGGTTGCTGTGGAATCCGGATTGGGATGGGTCCAAAGTGTTGTTCTCCTCGAGGAAGTGGGTCAGTTGTTTGTTGACAATTTTCTTGATAACTTTTGCCGGGAAGGGGAGCAGGGAGATAGGCCACAAGTTCTTGAGGTCCTTTGGGTCTGCCTTGAGTTTCTTGAGGAGGGCGTTGATCTCGGCGTGTTTCCAGTTCTCCGGGAAGGTGGCGGTCTCAAAGGCACTGTTAATGATCTTCCGGAGTTGAGGTGCGATGACGGAGCTCGCTTTGTTGAAGATGTGGTGAGGGCAGGGGTCGGATGGTGAGCTGGAGTAGATGGTGTTGAAAACATGGACACTTTTGAATACAAGATGGAATCTGACCAAGTATAGAGCTGGTGTGGCACAGTCATGTAAAGTGCAGCCTTTTCGTATTTGGTGGAAGACATTTATGCTATTAAGCAAACATCAGATATTAATCAGAAAAATCGTTATCACCTGCGACAACGGGTCTAAGCTTCTGACTCGTCTTCACCTCGGGTCATGAAAGATGTCACATACTCTCTCCGGTACACTTGTGCAACATTACAAATACTAATAAGTAAATTTACTACTGCCCATTTAAACAGCCGCACACCACTACACATTGCAGTCATCTTTAACACAGCTGAATCTCCAACTAAACGAACATGCCAGGGCTTCAATGAACTCCTAGGTCCCTGAAGTGCTCCTGCTTGTTGCCAATGTAAGAATGACGACAGATGGCAGTACATGCTGAAGATAAGTTTATTTCTTTATAATATATTTAACTTAAAAGGCCCATATGCCGCTACCACCACTTGGCCTCCTTACTCTACTATCCACATGTTAGCCTTCAAACCAGTTCATTCTGTCAGTGCTTTTCATCACATTCTACCTCAGTACTCTACTTGTGTATTCCACTCAAACCCACGCAGACCAATGTGGCTGGCAAACAAGTTCCTCATCTGTATGGTTTTTGGGGTCTTGAATTCTTGCCATCTAGTGACTGTCACCACTTCTAAGGGCTTCATTTAGTGTCTGCATCTTCCTAGAACAATCTCATTGTCTGCCATTTTGGCAGAGGGACAAAGTAAAACAAAATACAGCAAGCCCTTTTGTCACACTGGAAGGACAATAAAACGGCTAATAGGTTCCTAACTCAAAATTCTTAGGTGACTGCTTGGAATTCTGTACTTGTAATAAAACATTGTGGAGATCGTTTCGTTGTGAATCTGTGTGCATTGTCATTACAGAGGGCTGTCTAGTGTGGTCGGAGATGTTTATCACTGGTGTCTCATGGCCACAATACTATTTCACTCCCTTTGGGCACTTGACTTTCTCAAGGTAGAAAGAACGGGCATTCAAAGATTACATCAGGAGTTGGAGAAATGTAGAAACTCAGATTCAGTATGGCACAGTAGATCACTCTCAAAAACATCACTGTCTGGTTAGTAGCTGACTTTAAAAAAAAGAAAGCTCTTTGTTACAGAACTTGGGAAGCCCCCAGGTCTGGACTTCTTTATCACTAACAAGCACAGTAAGCGTCCTCTGTTTTGTGTTGTACACAATCCTCTAAATGGTTCTTGAGGATACCTTCAGATTCATCTTGTTTCGGGGCCTGTGGTACATGCTCCAACCACTTCTGCCAGGAAAACTATTGCTAGCATTGTTAAGTTCTTCCCTCAGCAAAAACGATTCCCCTTTTCCTTGTACCCATGTTGGTTGCAGCGGCGTCCTCACTCCCGGTGGCTCTTGCGGAGGCTGTTCGTAGAACTAGCTTCTTCAGGTTTAACTGCCACTCAAGATCTACCTTAGTCTCATGCTAAAGCTTCCCTCCAGCTGGTTCTCTCTGGGAGCCCTGCACTTTAACTGTCATCCTGAGGAGAATGAGCAGTGTTCCTGAGGCGCTTTGTTTCGTAGAGCATTCCTCTAGTTTTAAGTAATTATTTTTCTTGTTACGGTGTGCACATCAGCTACTTTTTCCCTTGTGAAGAAGCTGAATTTTTTCCTTCTTACAAAAACTGACTCGGCTTTCTGAGGAGGATTTGTTTTGGCTTAACAGAAGTTCAAGCAACTGCAGTAATGAATCCTTTTGTATGATTTCCAGGCTTGCCAATATATATATGTACATATATATTCAAGAACTCTTTGCTTTGAGACAAACCCCAGTGCTCAGACTAATTCCTAGAGACTGCGAATAAGAAAACTGAACTTTGAGAAGGAGTTTTTGTTTCCTGTAAAAATACATTAGTAGTTTGTATATTTGTGAACTTTTGAACTGTTCTCCAGAGAACCTTGGAAACCTCTGACGCCTGGAGAAAAGAAGACATTAACTTAACATTGTTCTCTTAGAGAGAGGCTAGTCTGTCAAAAGATCCACGTTAGGAGAGCGATAAAATTGGGTGAATGTGAATGGCTGAACAGTTCAATGCGCAGTAGGAATGTACTTATCTATGCTCTTATCACCCGACTAGAGGTCCTTTTTTTAAAGAAATCCCAATAAGAATAAAGGGGCAGGTTACAGAAGCACACACTGAAATCCTGTCCTCAAGTGGGAAACACAGCCTGGAACTGGGTCTGGAGGAGGTCTTTCTTTTTCTATTCCCATTCCCCTTTCCCCCTAGTGGATGCAGGGTTCAGATAATCAGTAAAGTCTGAGCACCCATCTGTTGGAGGGAGTTGGGTAAAAGGCACCTGCTCCTGTGGAAGTTTGATTTAATGGGTAACCTCCTGACAAAGGCTTAACCCAGAGACAATGTGTAAAGTATTTGTACCAACACACACAGTAATACAGTAAAAATACTACAAAATGACTCAACACAAGGTTAGAACAATAGTCAATATTTATCTGAGCAAAACAAGAATGACAATACAAACATCCAACATACACAGGCAAAGTTATGCATTTTTAAAGATTAAACTTCAATATAGTGATTAGAAACACAAATGCTTTAATTAGGTGATATGACGGCGTCATAACGGAGTCGTTCCCAACAATCTGACGCCAATGGCACCGGTCACAGAGTCACACGGACCCCCAGGTAAAGTACCTTGTGAAAATGAGGAAACAAGCCATAGCACGGAGTCAGGGATCGCAGCGCTGCAGGATCTACAGCAGTGTTGGTTTCAGTGCTGCGGAGCTGAGGCATCACAAAGAGGCGTCAGGTCCTTGCTGTGGAGCGGTGGAGCAGTGGAGGTGAGGCTGCATCGGTATGAAACATTAGATCCACGATTTTCCACCACCTTCTCCTTTCAACGTACAGGGACTGGATTATGCACCTCTTGGCACGGCAGGGGTCTCAGCAAAGAGTTCAGGTGCTGGCAGAGGAAGTCTTTGATGGTCTTCAAAACAGGGGGCAAGCTCTTGGAGATTCTTCTCAAGCAGGAATAAACCACAAAGTCCAGTATCTGTCCCCTTTCACAGGCAGAAGCAGAAACTGCAGGATAGCCCAACAAAGCACAGTCACGGACAGGGCAACACTTCTCCTCAATTCTTCTCCTTGGAAGAGGTTCCTCTTGAATCCAGAAGTGATCTGAAGTAGCAGGGTTTGAGTCCAATACTTATACTACCCCTTTCTGCCTTTGAAGTGGCCCAACTTCAAAGAAAATTCTCTGTTGTCTACAGGATCCTGCCTTGCCCAGGCCCCAGACACACACCAGGGATTGGAGACGTCATTGTGTGAGGGCAGGCACAACCCATTCAGGTGTAAGTGACCACTCCTCCCTCCACTCTAGCCCAGATGGCGCATCAGGATGTGCAGTCTATACCCCAGCTCCCTTTCTGTCACTGTCTAGACGAGATTCACAAACAGCCCAAATGTCAGCCCGACCCAGACAAGGAATCCACAAACAGGCTGAGTCACAGAATGGTTTAAGCAACAAAAAGCCTACTTTCTGGAAGTGCCATTTTCAAACTAACACTCTAAAAAACAACTTCACTAACAGATGTATTTTTAAATTGTGAGTTCAGAGAACCCAAACTCCAAATTTCTATCTGCTCTCAAAGGGAATGTGCACTTTAAGGATATTTAAAGGCAGCCCCCATGTTAACCTATGAGAGAGACCAAATTTGGCAGTATTTCACTGTTAGGAAATGTAAAACCACACAAGTACATCTCCTACCTTTAACATACACTGCACCTTGTGCATGGGGCTACCTAGGCCCTACCTTAGGGAGGCATTACATGTACCAAAAGTGAAGGGTTGAGCCTGGCAAGTATGTACACTTGCCAAGTCGAACAGGCAGTTTAAAACTGCACACACATACACTGCAGTGGCAGGTCTGTGCCATGTTTACAGGGCTACTCCTGTAAGTGGCACTTCCAGTGTTGCAGGCCCACTAGTAGCATTTGAGTTACAGGCCTTGGGCACCTCTAGTGCACTTCACTAGGGACGTACTAGTAAATCAAATATGCCAATCATGGAAAAGCCAATTACACATACAATTTATGGAGCACTTGTACTTTAGCACTTGTCAGCAGTGGTAAAGTGCCCAGAGTAACAAAACAGCACACAGCAACAACCTGGGAAGTAGAAACAAAATGTTAGAGGAGACCACACCAAGTATGCCAGGTCTAACATAGGCCCTTGGTGAATATACTTGCCCTAGGTGGAGGAAAGTTATGACAGGGTCATGACAGTGCGACTGGCCAGACTGACCACAACACTTCAATGTTACCAGTTTGAGGTTGTAAATGCATCTGGTAAAATGAATGTCCAAGCTGTATGCATGTCTCAATTGCCACCTCCCTTTTCTGAACTTGTTCCTTATGTGCAAAACAAAGACATTGTTTCAATCTGGGATTCGGGACAGTGCGCAATGAGAGAGAATGGGAAAAAATGACTAATAATGACAGTGTCTTCAAAAAGGTCAAGCATAATGTAGAGCATGGATAGCCTGATGAAAGGTGCATAGAGAGATTAAGGGCCTGATTATGAATCTCGCGATCACAAGATCGCCAGACTTGTGGTGGCGGTTGGACCGCCGCAGCAGTGGCAGTCTAAGCTCCATATTACAAGGTACGCAAGTGGATCCACCAAAAGATTGCCGTCCCCGCCAGGATCCAAAATCCCGATGAGGTGACGGCAGTCGGGAATGTAATCAGCCATGGCGGCAGTTAAGTCAGCGTTGCCTAGCTGATTGCAAGCCCTTTTTACACCAACCTTTTCATGGAGGTCTGACCTCCATAAAAGGCTGTTGGAAAGGCAGTGCTGGGGGCCACAGAGGGGCCCCTGCACTGCCCATGACAATGTTGTGGGCACTGCAGGACCCCCCTGCCCAGCACCATCTGAATGTGCACTGTCTGCTTTGCAGACAGTGCGCATTTCGAGGGTGCTGGTTGGCCCCCCGTTTGACGACACTGGACTCAGATCCAGAGTCTCTGCACTTTTTCCACTCGGCTGACCGGCGGAACCGTGGTTTCAGCCGGTCAGCCCAGTGGAAATCTTGTAATGAGTCTGGACTGTCAGCACTGTGGCAGTTTTCTCACCGCGAGTCTGGTGGTCGGGTGTTCCGACTGCCAGACTAGTAATGAGACCCTCAATCTTTCACCAATATTCAAGGGGAACTTGCTTAGAATAGTGGAATCCTCATGGGAAGAGATAAATTGGTGTCAATCCAAAGTTAGATTAGAGATTACCACCCTCAGCCATTTACAGCACATAGGCATGTCAGCCATCAAAAAGAAAATTCTAGAGTATTTGTGGAGGCCTAGTTTAGTTGACATAGTGAATAATGTGGTTCGCCAATATGAGTTGTGTAATAAAACCAAGATGTTAGTGCAAGCTATTCCTGCAGCATTACCTTATGGACCCTGGAGAACGTTAAGGTAAATAGCGTTGGTCCATTTAATGCATCCAGTGGAAGATGGTCTTATGGAGTTCTTCTATCAGATTATCGATGGTGGTGGACACTATCACCTCAGATGTTATAATTAGTCTCCTTGAGGATGTTTTTTGCTGGGAAGGGCTCGTGAGACTGGTTTCTGTTAATGGACCACAATTTACTAGTGCTAGGTTTTTGTTGTGTTTCGAAAGCTGAAGAATTCAAAGGAAAGGGATTCCTTTGGTCTTCCTGAAGCCAATGTACAATTGTAATGATTTAATCCCATGATCAAGGAGTCCATAAAGATAGCAGTTGAAAGAGGTTTGAATCAGTGGAAAGCTTTACAAGCTTCACTACTATCCTATATAACTACCCCCAACTCAGTGACTAGGTATTATTCTTTTTAACTACTCAAGAGGTCATAAACTGAGTTGTTTGTTAGCTTTATCCTGGCTCAAGAGGATTATGTTTGGATCTGTGCCTCGGAATAAAGAGAATGAGTGTATTCATGAGGATGTCCAATGGAGGGTGGATGAGCATACGAAGAAAGTGTTGAAAATGGTGGCATAACACTGAGGCAAGGCTACTTCCAGGGAATTCTAAATAGTCAACAGGTTCACATTGGACCATTGCTTAAAAAAAAAAAAAAGCAGGTTGTATTGTCAAGTTGTCCAAACCTGTTTGCGTGACTGAAGTATTAAATAATGCTGTGGAAGGTGTTGCACTGTGGAATTTGGGAAGAGTGTTATATTGTGTTGAATCGTGAGATCACTGTTTGTGCGATGGGGAACGTCGGTCTGGCTCACATTTTTCTTATCTGGGCATGATGTCTCAATATAGAGGGGATGACCTTATAATGGTCGATTAAGGGAAGAAACTTAGTGAGGAGTCAGGAAGTAGAATTATTTATTCCTATTCTGTGAACAAAGAAAGCATGAGAACTAGGATGTTACTCAAGAGATTAAATTATTTTTTTGGTCATAATCTATTGTTTAAGGGCATAATTCGTCCTAGAAATTTGTTTCACTCCTCGAATGGCTCTGGAAATTATTATCTTTTATGTATTAATTTATTATTATTTGTTATATGATTCACATACGTTTATACGATTTGTCATTATTATTTATAGTGCCATCTACCTTTTTCTTTGTCACTTTTTAATACATATTGTCTTTCTTTGTATTACTGTACAGGGAGAAGATGCCAGCCGCGTGGCTAAACATGGAGGGTAGATATAGAGTGTTGAGGTAGAATGCCATGATAAGGTCTGAGAGAATGTGTAGGTTTAAAGGCTAACGGTTGTGTAGAGAGCAGTGTTGTGAAAATCCAGTAGCAGAGGCGGAGCGGATGGCCTTTTAAATTGGATTTATTTAAAAGAAATACATGTATCTTTACTACGTACTGCCATTCATCATCATTCTTACAGAACTGAGGTGTTGTGTACCCAAATATAGATCTGTCAGGTGATAATCCAGACTACTGAATGCAAAAATACTTCTTCTGTGATACCCCTCAGCCAAGACCGTGGCCAGCACATCATCTTTAAACGCGGTATTTTGGAATCTAACTTCCGCAAATGGATAGGCTTAAATGTAATTTAAAAGCACGGTACAAAAGAGTTATAGGAAGACAGCCTTTGTCGATTACATTAAAGGATTACAGTGGTAATCAGATGCTGACGTTTCCCTGTTTTAGACATAGACCAGAAATTGAGACCTTCCCCGTATCATGTAGAACTTTGAATTTTTTATCCACAAATGACAACAATTAGGCAGTGAAAACGATGATGACAACGTTATGAATCGTGATGCTCCACTGAAGGGTCCGAAAGGATTTTACGCCCTGCTCACCATTTCAAGGAAACTGGTGAGAGAGAGTAGTTTAAACATTACCTATTTAGATGTGAAATGTTCATATTAGCAACGCTATATTAACAACATTACTCATAGAATCGTATTTAACACAGAAGAAATATTATATGCATAAACTAATGTCAACATAAGAAATAATTGCTTGTATTACGAATTAAATATGTTAACACATAAAAAGATTTCCATTTATTAGAATTCATAAGTCTTAAGTTAGCGTGAGTCGAAAACTAGCTGTGTAACTCTCGTATTAAAGCATATTTTTCTGTTTCTCCAGTGTGCTGACTCGCAAAAGGCCATGACCCAGCATTTGTTCTTTTCCTCCGCTTATTGTATCATTGACTGGTATATTCTCATCCGCATGTTAGTTGCTTTTAGTATAAAATCGTATGCTTTGCAACAAGAGTACAGATACTTTCAAGGACACTGAATCGCGGTAAAGAGAACTCTTGACCCGAAGAACGTGCCAGAAAATGAAGTAACCCCGGATGTGCCACCTACGAAAAACGTCAATTATGAAGACCAATCAAAGTGTGAAAAGTTATCGTAAAATGACAAGTGCATTACTAAATGTATAATTTGATAGGTTACAGATAGTGGGGCGAGGTGATCATCCAATAGAATTTTGGGGAAATGTATTATGAAAAAGGGATAAAAACCCATGACACAGAAGACTCGAGAGAACTAGGTAGGGAATGATATCGATTGCATCCAGAAACTCTGTCACTTTATTTGGTGACTTGAGACTTGGACAAAATCATCCTCACCCATAGACCGTCCCATTACAGTTTCCTCCTTATGAGGAAAGTGCCCCCTGCTCTTACACTAGATAGACTGACGACGATCTAACTGATGTCCTGAAGACGAAGACTGATCCTGTATGCTGACCTATCCTGAGGAGGGTAATTATATAGTTGCTATTGAAATTCACTTATTTGCCTTTCCTTTCTAGGTACCAACTGTTGTGTATTTTTGATTAGGGGACCATAGTTAGATGTTTTCCAAATTGGTGTTCTAAATTGTTTTGCATGAAGCCCAACATGCCGATGCTAATTAGTGGATAGACAAGGCATCTCTCTCTTGACTGACATAACTGACGTGACTGACTTGATGCTATGCTGAACTAAACACATGTGAGGTTTTACGCGTTAGAATTATTAATCATCATATTATTATCTTATGTATGAGATCTTTGCATTATTACTATATTGTGACTATGCTTCTTCGCTTTTTGGCTTAAGATGAATACGTTTGCTATTAGATTGTAATCAATAGGGAATAAAATCACAAAACTTCAAACAAGGTGTGGTTATTCATGGCTGAAAGGTCATGGTTGCGCCGAAGGTTTAACTAATGTTTAAAGTGAAATATATTGTGGTGATATATGTTGACAATATCATTGATGTGTTGATTGATATATTGATCAGTTATCTCGTCTTACGGTGTCTCACCACTGGGTCCAAAGATTCATCAGCCTAAAACGAGTCCTAATGTATATAAATTAACATAAAAGGACGCGTTATCAGTTCTGGAAGCAGAGCGACGGCTTGGCCCTTGGGGGCCCTAAGACGGAGTTTCATTGTTTAATTTGTTTTTCTGTGAAAATGCAATTTGGAGAGATGATGGGTTGCTAAGTTCGCCATGGCTTTCCCGGGATCTCGGAGCCTGCCTAAATGAGTTGGGAATGTTCTCGGCGCCATAGAGTGTGTGGTTAGGGACCCTGCGCTTACCTTAGTTTATGCATTTTGCAAGTGATTGTGAAGAATTTGTGTGTATTTAGGTCAAATTAAGTGTTGTTTAGCAGGAGTGGGCGTACTCCACAGTATGAGAGTAGGGAAGTCGGTGTACTTCATGTAAATGTAGCGCTTGTTGCTCAAAATTATCCACGTGGTTGATTATTGTATACGGACCTATCGAGGTCTAAGACTCCGGAGTATGATGATAAATGTGGTTCATGTTGTAATCTGGGCGATTTAATAGGTCAATCGGGCGTGGTTGACAAGTCAAGTTTGAGTTATGATGCATATGTGAAACCTTCGATGGAGATTTGACAAATTCTAAAGTGCACTAGAAGGAGTCATTGACAAGTTGAGAGTAGAATTTGCGGGTCGAATTCTGCTTGCCTATGTGGGAACTGAGAAGGAGAGAGTAGCGGCCGAGGCTTCAAGTGAAATCTCTGTAAAATTCTGAAGCGAATGTGTTACCCTTCCTGTAGTAAACCAACAGATTTGTATTGTCATTTTAAGGTGCTCGCAATAATTTTGCATTAGTTTGTGTGAATTGTAAGGGTCGGTGAGGAGCGGACAAGCCGCAAGACTTTGTCAGCTGCTGTGTGTGTGAGAGTGTGACGTCAGTGGTGCCGTGCTGAGATAGGTCAGATGTCGAGAGGGGTCGCGCACGGATTGGCCGTGAGAGGCCAATAGGTTGAGAAAGGGCAGGTGAAGAGTGTCCTGGGAAATAAGCCATTTCTGATTGGATACAAGTACAAGGGACGTAAAAATGAATTTTATTAAAGCATTCAAGAGCGCTCTAAAGGGAGATGTATATATTGTAGCAACCGATGGGGAACCTACACCACCTGAGGGTACTCCAGCTTATACAGTGATGGAAGAGAAAGGTGTCGCGCCTTGTTTATGGATGAAACAATGGCACAAATTGACCGAGAAAGAGGGGTGTTTAGCGTTTCCAGAACATGGGACGTTCAATCCAAAAGTACTAGAAAATCTGAGGCGGATGTTATGTTCCCAACAGCCACCTCCAAGACCGGCACAATATGAGGCTTTAGCGATCTGGGACCTAATGGCTCTTAAACATAGACAAGAAAGGTTTCAGAGAAGGCTGAAAAGGGCAGAAAAATCTTATGCAGAGGCTAGGTGGGACAATGAGAGCAAAATGTGGAGAAGGGGAATTGTAGACGGGTTGAAGTTATTCCCAGCAATAACCCAGGGAGAAGAGACACAGGGAAAGAAAGCCTCCTGCAAAACCGACAAAGATACAGGCAAATCTAAGGAAAATAAAAGGTTCTGGGAAGAAGACGATGATTCAGACGATGAGGAGTTTATGGATAGATTGTTACACGATCGTCCGCCACCATATGCGGTGAGCGATAGCGCTCCAAGTACTAGCTTGGATCCTGGGAACCAGACACAGGAGAAGGGAGTTACTGATATGGTACAAACTAGCGATACAGATTTGACACAGAATGGTGTCAGTGTACCCACTGCACCCGACACACCGATACAGTTGCAGCCTCCTCCGCAGATAAAAAGAATCTACCCTGATGTTCCCATGCTTGAGACTACGACAAACTTGATAGTGCCGCCAGACCCGATATACACGAAGTCAAAGTTAATACAGATTGAATCGACTCCAAAACTAATGTCTCAACCCCCACAGTTGATACCAGGGTACAATCCTGTAGCAGGACCGCCACTAGAACCTGTTCCTGGAACATTGGAACAGACCTATGGTGTTGCTGCTCCAAGAAGTCTAGGACCAGGTCAGACACCTGCCGCTATATCGTTACATATTACTGTCGGTCCCCCGGTGCCGTTGTATGCGCAGGATAAAACAGGGATGTGTGATCAGGGAGATATGACACAGGAAGCGATAAGAGGAGGGCCTATGAGAACGCCACAGATAATGGCCCCGGGAAAACAAATAAATGAACAACCGAGACCCTTGATGGACCTTAGTCCAGTAGGGGCACCTCTTGAAGCAATGAGTCAAGCAGGGTTGGGAGTTTTAACTCCCCAAACCATGAGTACAAATACCTCACACACCCCAATGCTACATGCAGGGAATATTTCACTGCAAGGTTTCACCGTACAGCAGTTAAATGAGTGGTTAGAGAAAACTTATACCTCACCAAAGACTACAGTGGCCACCACAGTTGAACCTGAGAAAGAGAAACAAGATGAATACTTGAACTTCGTACGACTAGGGGCAGAAGCTGCCGAGTTAGTAGAAGGGACAATGGGAGTAAATAGATTGGAGTCATACACAGAAGCAGAATTAAGATACCTGTGCCCCAAAATTACTAAGGAGGTAGGCAAGGTACATCAGAGATTAGCGAATTTGGCAGACAGATATAATATCGATATCGGAAATACTAAACATTTGAAAAGAAGTTACAGATTAGATTTTGATTCCAAGGATTTTGAGCACATGAGATCTGCAGGCATGAAGGCGCATTTAAAAGAACTGTTGCAAAGTACACAGATTTGGGGTGCGCTGGAGAAGTGGGAAGGCCGATGGGCTAAGAAAAGAGATAAGAGAAAGGGAAAGAGTCCAGTGTCCAACAAAGTTAGGACCTCACCTAATCTGGATTCAGTGAAAATCTTGCCTATGAGGGAGAAAGCCAGGGGTGTTTTAGTACGTGTGCCATGGTCTAGAGGAGACATGTTATCTTTTAGGAATGATTATCCTAGGCTTAGAGAGAAGCCGATCGAGTGGTATCAACAAACGGATAGATTCGTGAAACTTGCAAAGTGTCTCTGTGAAGACTTAAATACTTTGTTTGAGATCATTGTTCCGCCGGATTTGTGGCTCGAGTGCAAGAGAGGGGTAGATTGGCCGGCAAGAGATAAGGTGACCGGAGCACCTTCAGAAGAGGTGATGAAATATTATCATAAAGTGATTGAGTTTTTGAAACAAAAGGTGTCGCCGAAGGTGACTGATTGGCAGAAAATCGACCGGACCTCGCAGGAGGTTAAGGAGTCAATACATGCTTATTATGAGAGACTATTGAAAGCGTTCAAACATTACAGTGGTACTGATACTATTGAACCAAAGGACATGAATCACCTTGTGTTTAGATTCGTTGAAGGGCTGAGACCAGAGGTTAGCCAGATGATTAAGAATCATTTAATTTGTTGGAAAGCTAAACCAATAGATGAGGTGTTACAGTATGCAAAATACTGTAGTGACGAGATTGAATTGAAGCAGAAAAAGTTAAAGGAGAAAGTGATGGTGATGCAGATAAGGGCTGCACAAGCTGGAATGCAGGGAAATGGAGTTCAGCAAATGATACAACAACAGCCGCAAATGAATGGTGTGTTTCAAGCACAACCGAGAGGCAGAGGTCGAGGGTTTGTGAACAGCGGTTTGGACATGAATAATGTTGTTATACAAAATGACAATCAAGGAGTGAAAAAGATGTCACCATGTCACACGTGCGGGGGCGTGGGGCATTGGAAACTGGATTGTCCGAATATGGTGCAGGATGGTGCAGTTCAGCAGAGCATTAATGTCGGTTCATTACAAAATTCACAAGGTCCAAAAGTGAGACATCAGAACCCGAATTTTCAGAATAATTCGGTACAAATGCAAGGGGTACAGCCCGTGCAGCAGATGCAAATGCCGCGTTTTCAGTCAGTACAAATGCAACCAGTACAGCAGCAGATTCCTATGGTGCCTAGACAGCAAATGCAATTACCGATGGCTCCGATGGGACAGCAACAGGTGATGCTTCCTCAGCAAGTCACAGGCCAGGTAACCAATCAAAATAACACTGTGCAACAATTCCCATTGCGAGGTGAAAGTGCCATGAATGAGGATTGGTCAGATGACAGTTCAGATAGTGATGAGTGCAGGCTTGCAGCATCCTTAGAGGTGGATCAAAGAGGCCCATATGTAGAGGGTAAAGTAATGGGCTATAAGGTTTCATTTTTGGTCGACACAGGAGCTACACGTTCTACAGTTCGAAGTGCAGAAGTCCCGAGATTACCTCTCTCAGGGCGCACTATACGAGTAGTTGGGGTGGCAAACCAGTACCTGACTAATCCAATTACTGATCCGGTACAGGTCGAAATTGGCAATTTTCAAGGCTTGCATAGATTTGTTGTATGCGATTCAAGTCCAGTATCCTTACTAGGAAGGGACTATTGTGTAAGACAAAATGTTCAATTACCTGTTCCAATGATGGAATAGAAGTACAGACAAACAGTGACAATGAGGGAGATGAGAGTCAATTTGCAGTGGAAGAAGCAGAAACAAATGAAGATTACCCTTTAATTACTCTATTCCCAATGCATACTTTGATCGAACTACCTGTTGATCTACAAGGGACCGTGAATGAGAAAGTGTGGGATTTGACTGGAAAAGAAGTAGGGTTGATAAAAGGAGTAGAACCAGTCAAGGTACAGATAAAGCCAAATGCAGTGTTCCCACAAGTACCGCAATACCACATGACCCAGGATGTCCTCATCGAGGTGTCACAAATAATTGCAGACTTTCTCAGACAGGGAGTCTTGAAAGAAGTTTTGAGCAGTCCGTGCAATTCTCCCATAATGGGTCTAAAGAAGCCCTGTGGAAAAGTTCGAATTGTGCAGGATTTGAGAAAAATAAATGAAATTGTGATAAAATGCTGCCCTGTAGTGCCTAACCCAGCAGTGATAATGTTTCAAGTTCCTTGCGATGCTGAATGGTTTACTGTGGTAGACCTGTCGCAGGCATTCTTTTCAATACCCCTTCATGAAGACAGCAAATTTTTGTTCAGTTTCAAATTCCTGGATGAGGTGTACAGTTGGTGCAGAATTCCTCAAGGGTTTTCTGAGTCACCATCCATCTTCAATCAGATATTGAAAAAGGATTTGGAACCCCTTGTGCTGCCTTTTAATTAAACTCTTGTGCAGTACATTGATGATTTGCTGATCGCATCCAAAACCAGAGACAGTTGTAAATATGCTACCATTGCATTATTGAATCATCTGGGGAAGAATGGACACAAGGTGTCACCTAGAAAATTACAATACTGTCAAAAAGAAGCAAAATACCTAGGACATTTGATTGAGAAAGGATCTCGGAGAATATCAAAGGAAAGAATAACAGCTGTTTTGCAGATGAATCCCCCAACAACAAAAAGAGACGTCAGGATGTTTTGGGGAATGGTGGGCTACTGTCGACAGTGGATACCCAACTTCTCAATCATCTCAAAGCCCTTGATAAAATTGACAGGAAAGGAAGTAAAGGATGAGCCATACACAATAACTTTGAAAAAAGATGAGCTTGAATCATTTGTAGAACTAAAGGAATGCATGTGCAGGGCGCCAGCCTTAGGAATGCCTGATTATGAGAAACCTTTTCTGTTGTTCTGTCATGAACGTGATGCTTGTTCTTTGTCTGTTTTGACACAGATCCACGGAGATGGAAATTGCCCTGTAGCATATTTTTCAGCTACTTTGTACCCTGTCGCAGCAGCCTTACCGGGTTGTTTGCGGGCAGTTTCAGCAGTTGGTCAAAGCCTTTCACAATGTGAAGGCATAGTCATGGGATACCCTCTGACAGTAATGGTTCCACATTCAGTTGAAATCCTGTTGACACGAACTAAGACACAACACATGACAAATGCACGACTTACTAAATATGAGACGATTATACTGGGGTCACCAAATGTCACACTAAAGAGATGCACAGTGCTGAACCCGGCAACCTTACTTCCCAACGAAAATGCTGAAATCAAAGATGGGGAAGAATTTGAGCATGACTGTCTTGAGGTGACTGAACTCTATACCAAACCTCGCCCAGACATACAGGATACTCAGTTAAAAGAAAACTATTGCATTATGTTTGTTGATGGGTCCTGTCTAAGGGATTCAGCAGGAACATTGAGAGCCGGTTACGCTGTATGTACCATAACTGGCATTGTCGAGGCCTCCTGGCTCGAGAAAGTGTTTTCTGCTCAAGTGGCAGAATTAGTCGCTCTCACAAAGGCATGCCATGCAGCTATAAATATCAGAGTTACTATCTATACTGACAGCAGATATGGATTTGGAATTGTGCATGATTTTGACCAACTCTGGTCACAGAGGGGTTTCATGACCTCCTCTGGTTCTCCTGTGAAAAATGGTGAACAAATAAGAGATTTGTTACATGCGATTCAGTTACCTCTTGAAATTGCCGTGGTAAAGTGCATTGCTCACACCAGATCACAAGATTTTGTATCTATGGGAAATAGCTATGCTGATCAGGTTGCAAGATTTTGTGCATTGAACTGTATATCATTCAAGGAACAGTGGGAATTGTTACCACAACCTGAAAATGACATGGGTTTAAGTCTAGCATTGAGAGTGGTTGATACCTTAGACAAACTGAAAACATTACAAGGTCGTGCTAGCAAGGAAGAAAAACGTTCCTGGCAGAGAATGCAGTGTGTACAAAGGGCAGATGATATATGGGTTTCAGAAGAGGGAAAATTGGTCTTGCCAAATAGTCTTTTATCACAGTTTGCCCGATTATATCATGGACAGGCACATTTGGGAAGAGATGCCATAGTCAGATCTTTTAAGATTGATTGGTTCAATCCAAAATTCACACACGCCGCAGAAATTACTTGCCACAGATGCATCATCTGTCAACAGATGAACGCTGGAAAAGGAACTGTGGTAACTTTGAGCCACATTGGGAGAGCTGGAGGTCCATTCAACAAAATGCAAATGGATTTTATCTAAATGCCTGTTTGTGGAGGATTGAAGTACATGTTGGTGATTGTGTGTGTTTTCAGTCATTGGATTGAGGCATATCCCACACGTAGGAATGACAGCCTTACAGTTGCAAAATTACTACTCAGGGAACTGATACCAAGATTCGGGTTTCCGATTTCTATAGAATCAGATAGGGGAGACACTTCGACAATGAGGTGAATAAACGTTTGTGTGCTGCACTCAACATTGAACAAAAGCTGCATTGTAGCTATCGCCCCGAAGCATCAGGACTAGTTGAACAGATGAATGGTACCTTAAAATCAAGAATAGCAAAAATGTGCGCTGCAACAAACATGAAATGGCCAGATGCCTTACCTCTAGTACTGATGTCTATGAGAAACACCCCAGATAAGAAAACGGGACTGTCGCCCCATGAAATCCTCATGGGCAGAGCAATGAGATTACCAGCAGTACCTGCAAATGCACTAGTGAATATTACAGATGATATGGTGTTGGATTACTGCAAAGGTTTGGCTGACGTGATTCGCTCTTTCTCTCACCAGGTGGAACCTAACACATTGCCACCAATCGGCGAACCAGGTCACTCTCTGCAGGCTGGAGATTGGGTGGTTGTCAAGAAGCACGTGATAAAATCGTGTCTTGAGCCGCGTTGGAAGGGGCTGTATCAAGTAATATTGACGACCACCACTGCTGTGAAGTGTGCCGGGGTTCCCAACTGGATACATGCCAGCCACACGAAGAGGGTAACGTGTCCTGTTGAAGAGGAACTTGAAGTTTCCGGTACAGCAACTTAAGGAAGAGAAGTCATAGAGTTAGAGATCAGTCAAGACGGAACTGAAACTGCTGGAGAGCCCACTGAGAACAGCCTTGTCCCTCAAACTGTCAATGAGTTCGAGAGAGGTGACAGAGTGCCCATCTCAGTCGAGGCAGCAGGAGAACTAAGTCAAGGAGAGGTTCTCCCAGAAGTAGACGAGTATGGGTTAGAGTCCGAACTCAACATAGAACCAGAAGACGAAAGAGAAGGAGAAACCGTAGATACAAATCGAAGCGTGTTGGAATCCCCCAAACCAGTTGCAGGTCTGTCAAGAGAAAACACCATATCACAAGAGGAGGGTGCTGTCCAAAGTCCTGAAGGAAACCATCGAACCAAGACACATAGAGGCGACAATTGGCCAGACAAGTCACATCTTCATCTTAAATTAAGAGAAGTATCGAATGACACAATAATAGAAGAAAGTGATACTTCAGAAGTTGATGATTTGAGTAAAGGAGAACAACAAGGTGAACGAAGGTTAAAAAGAAAAAGGATAGCAAACAGAAGATATACAGGTCCTGAATGGGCATATGCTACCACCTCTGAATGGCAACAAGAATTCTTAGCATTCTGTTTTGATCGAGAAGTACCAGGCCAGTATTACGGTACCTGAACAAAACTTAAGGAAGACTTGGCTAAGTTGAAAAATTTATAAACCAAAGAAAGAGACTGTAAAAAAAAAAAAAAAAAAAAAAACTACTGAAAGTGACACTAAAACAGGATTTGTCTTAAAGAACCTAATTTTGACAAGCTGCTAACCTGAATTGACAAAAGGGGCCCTGGAAGTGACTGAAGACGCTGTGATATACGCAAAAGTTTTTTTTCCTCTTTTTTCTCTCCTCAAGTTGATTGTTAATCCACTGTTCTGATTCTATACAAACATGGCTTACAGTAGCAAAGGAGGTAAAGTGTGTGGTTGGTTAGGTCTTATAATAGGTGTTGTATGTGCAGTAATGATTGTGGGAGTGATTGTGGGAATGCCATGGAGAGAGAAAGAAACTATTAATGCAACTTCGAAACCTGAAACTACCACTACTAAACTATCACCTTGGGAGAAATATGAGCAGGATGCAAGACATATGCATGAGGGAACTAATGCAAAGGGGGAACTTCTACTAATGTCTTCTATCGCTTATTAAATGAGTATGTGGAAACTATGGATGCGAAAGATTGATATGTGTGTACTAAAATTCCTTCATCTGTGCAGGAGGGTGTTACTTATCATAGCCTCCCTCTTACTTATGGAATCAGTTGCAGTTTGCTATTAACAAGGTTCTATAACCAAGAGCATGTGCAATACTTTTACTCAAATTTAGATGTTGTGTTCTCTTTTGTGCCTGTGATTGGATTCCAAAATAAATTAGCTAAAGAGCATGATATAAAGATAGTTAGGGGATTTTTTGAGCCAACACTCACATTTGGAACTGCTTATGCACATCGCAATAACTTGACTTGCTTATTGTCTCCTGTAGAGAAAAGCTTTTTAGATCACACAGATGATAGACGCAAAGCACTGAAAGAAAGATTAGAAAAAGGACTAGAGAAGCGCACTTATGCAAATGATTATGCTTACACCGCAATCAAAACACAAGGCAAACTAGCTATAGATGCATTACACGTAGGAAGGCTCTGTATATATAGGCCAAAGTCTGATCAAGACAATTTGTTTCTGGGTACGAGTGAATGTAGGCATGTGTTTTTGCTTCAGAGTAAATGGACCTTTATGTTGAATGGACAAGACACAGCGATTCCTGGAATCTATTATATCTGTGGGTTAAATGCATATTACCGTCTCCCTAAGGGATGGTATGGAACATGTTATTTGGGAATAGTATTCCCAAAGATATACCAGATTGATGACTTAAAGCAAATACCGAAAACGTCTGAATTACAACATCCTAGACAAAAACGAGAATCAGTGGCGGCTGTCATTGGTGATATATTTGGAGCTATAATCCCATCAGTAGGGGTTATCTTGAATTCTATGAAAATCCAAAAGTTGTCTACTATAGTGGATAACATGTTAACAAATTTTACAGGAGCTATACTCCTAATGGATACTGAACTTGCTGCAGAAAGAGCTATGACTCTTCAAAATCGGCTTGCTTTAGACATTCTTTTAGCAAAGAGTGGAGGTGTCTGCAAAATGCTTAATGAGCGTCATTGTTGTTCATTTATACCAGATAATAGTAAGAAGATTAGAAGCATGCTTACTAACCTTACTAGAGATAGTACAGACTTGAAGGATCTGAAAGAACCTGGAGTTTGGGAGAAATTTGGGAAAGGAATTGCCCGAGTGGGAAGCTGGTTTACCAACATTTGGAATGGGGTATTGGCAAAAATAATGATGGGTCTATTAATTGTTTTGATTTGTCTATTAGGATTATGGGGGGCATGTAAAATTAATGACAAAATAAAAAGAAATTGGACCAAAAGAACCAGAAGAAATGAAGAAAGTGAAAGAGAGAAAATGTTCAATGAAATATGGGAAAGCTCACATAAAGGACAAGATGTTGAAATGCGTATTATGCGCAAGGTGAAGAATTAAGATCAAAGAGAAAGATTGTGTGATAACGAGCGTCATCAGAGGAGGGACTGAGAGAGCGTAGTTTAAACATTACCTATTTAGATGTGAAATGTTCATATTAGCAACGCTATATTAACAACATTACTCATAGAATCGTATTTAACACAGAAGAAATATTATATGCATAAACTAATGTCAACATAAGAAATAATTGCTTGTATTATGAATTAAATATGTTAACACATACGAAGATTTCCATTTATTAGAATTCATAAGTCTTAAGTTAGCGTGAGTCGAAAACTAGCTGTGTAACTCTCATATTAAAGCATATTTTTCTGTTTCTCCAGTGTGCTGACTCGCAAAAGGCCATGACCCAGCATTTGTTCTTTTCCTCCGCTTATTGTATCATTGACTGGTATATTCTCATCCGCATGTTAGTTGCTTTTAGTATAAAATCGTATGCTTTGCAACAAGAGTACAGATACTTTCAAGGACACTGAATCGTGGTAAAGAGAACTCTTGACCCGAAGAACGTGCCAGAAAATGAAGTAACCCCGGATGTGCCACCTACGAAAAACGTCAATTATGAAGACCAATCAAAGTGTGAAAAGTTATCGTAAAATGACAAGTGCATTACTTAATGTATAATTTGATAGGTTACAGAATTTTGGGGGAATGTATTATGAAAAAGGGATAAAAACCCATGACACAGAAGACTCGAGAGAACTAGGTAGGGAATGATATCGATTGCATCCAGAAACTCTGTCACTTTATTTGGTGACTTGAGACTTAGACAAAACCATCCTCACCCATAGACCGTCCCATTACACTTTCCTCCTTATGAGGGAAGTGCCCCCTGCTCTTACACTAGATAGACTGACGACGATCTAACTGATGTCCTGAAGACGAAGACTGATCCTGTATGCTGACCTATCCTGAGGAGGGTAATTATATAGTTGCTATTGAAATTCACTTATTTGCCTTTCCTTTCTAGGTACCAACTGCTGTGTATTTTTGATTAGGGACCATAGTTAGATGTTTTCCAAATTGGTTTTCTAAATTGTTTTGCATGAAGCCCAACATGCCGATGCCAATTAGTGGATAGACGAGGCATCTCTCTCTTGACTGACATAACTGACGTGACTGACTTGATGCTATGCTGAACTAAACACATGTGAGGTTTTACACGTTAGAATTATTAATCATCATATTATTATCTTATGTATGAGATCTTTGCATTATTCCTATATTGTGACTATGCTTCTTCGCTTTTTGGCTTAAGATGAATACGTTTGCTATTAGATTGTAATCAATAGGGAATAAAATCACAAAACTTCAAACAAGGTGTGGTTATTCATGGCTGAAAGGTCATGGTTGCGCCGAAGGTTTAACTAATGTTTAAAGTGAAATATATTGTGGTGATATATGTTGACAATATCATTGATGTGTTGATTGATATATTGATCAGTTATCTCGTCTTACGGTGTCTCACCACTGGGTCCAAAGATTCATCATCCTAAAACGAGTCCTAATGTATATAAATTAACATAAAAGGACGCGTTATCACTGGTAAAGCCAGAGTGAAGATTCGCTGTTGCCTGGCGGGAGCTGGGACAATATGAACGGTGCCAGGTGTCCATCCAGTGCCTGACACGCTGCCATTATTAAGGAATCAACACAGGCAGTAGATCTCCGAGGGCAGGAACGTTTGACAGTTCACTTCTTCTCCTTGAAAACATGTCATCAGCGGTGGAAATGTGCAAAAAAATGCGAGCAGGCTCTCAGCTCTTGATTTAAAATGCTAGCAGATTATAAAGGCATTGGTTGAAAAGGTGCATGGTATCATGGTTTTAAGTGTGTTACCATATATCGATATGGATGGTATATAAGCACAGATTACCACAGATTTACCATATATGGTTGCACTAATAATGATTTAAACAGCAGCAAGACAGCTCCAACAACTTCGTGCCCTTTGCTGAGATCTATGTTCAAATGACAGATCACAAGTTTATAAATTAGCAAGGCCACCACATCTTATCATCATGCTGAGATCCATATACAGAGAACCACTGACTTGGGTCAAGAAAACGACAAAAATATAGAGCAATCGCTAGGCAAAACAATGAATAATAATAATTATAGTAATAATAATATAATTATTATTATTATTATTATTATTATGTAGTCCTGCCACAGTCTTTCTGAGCTGTGGTGCTATGAATGACTGTAGTAACTACTAACAAACAAATAGCTCACTTCATAGCTCTGGGAATGGTGGATGGCTAAATCAGCTATTCTCTTAAATTAAATAAACCCGTCAAGTGCATGGCACTCGCAGATATATGTTCTATGCAGATTAGGCCGCAGATATATCTTGCAGGGTTTGTTTATGGATATTATTCAGACATTTTCATGGAAGCAAAATATTGAGAAAAGTTTACTTTGTAAGAGAAACATGTATTCATTGCCAATGTTCGAAGTTCGGCGCTAATGAGATGCCATTGCGGGTAACTACAGAGATTTTTTGTTTGTTAGTGGCGCTATTTTTATGCTCATTTCATGTATCTGCATACAGCGGAGCAAGGCTGTCCTGTCAATCTACAAATTACGACTGCTCGTTAACTTTAGTTTTTTTCACGTTTTCTGCGAAGACAGTGGATGCAGGGTCACAGAAAGATCTCGTGCATTCCTCTGGTAAGCGAGTCCCTGCTTCGAGTTAATCATAACATACACCATAGATTGTTGATCACCACCTCAGCACATACAAACATCATGCTTCTGTGCTGAAGGTCCTTTGTGTGACATGGATTGTGACCCAGAGCAGGGTTCTGTGGACTTGAGGAGCACATGATGTGCACCCACTTTACCCACTATCAGCTCACCGAGCCCTACAGGACTGACAGTCATGGCAGCAAAAAGATTATAGTGGCAAGATGAGCTCTTTTACCTGTTTTGGCCATAGAAAGCCACTGTCTGCCTTCTCCCACAGTTCTATCGTATTTTACCAGTCCTCAAAGTTGGCTCCTTCACCCTTCCATACAGGGCATGGATGTAACTTGTGTTTACTTTACTGCTGTGTGTGTGGAGAATGTGTGTGGAGTGTGTGCATCACTCGTGGCTATTGTCAAACTGGATTTTTTTTTTACATTAAAGTGTTACATACGCTGGAGGGGTTGGAGGGATCTCAATACAGCAATGTAAATTCTAGAATATTCCATGTATACTTTGTATTGAGTCAGACTTATAGGTGTGGAGAAGAAAAAAGACAAAGGATCCGTTTAAATCTTAGGGAGTATGCATGCCCTTTTCTGGCCCCTTCCTCACTGGAAGGACAACATACCCGCAGCTTAGCAGCTACTTAATAGGACCACCCTCCCTTTCTTTTATACCCTAGTTTTGGGTCTTTCCAAACAAAGCAAGCTCCATTTCACCTTCCTCCTAGCACCTAACAACAAAGACGATATATATCTGGACCAATATGAGTGTAATAATAAAAAGGTCAACCACTGCCCAGAACCTGTCTATAATGTTTGCAACTTTTTTATAACGAGGGGACAGAAACTTCCACCCAGTGTGGCAATATTTATCTTCCAGAATGAAGGGTTTCCACTCCAGTGGTGACCAAAAAGTTCTATATTCCAGGGCTGGCAAGACTACTGCCACCTCCCCCTGCCAGGGCTTGCACCAGTAAGTTTGGGAAATCTACCAAGCCTGCCAGGAGACACTGCCTTGACCTTGTTTCAAAGCAAAGAGCTTATCAACTACGCAGGAAGGCCATGGGGGTGTTCTTGGACAAGGGAGATACTGCTCAAAAAAAGAAGGGTTGCGAAGTTGCCAATGAGGAAAGAACTGAAACCATCTACTTTAATTCTGGGAATGATCTGCTCCACTTTATCGAGGGGGAGGCTAGAGGAGCCCTGAAACGTTTTGGGATGGGGGAATGAAACCTGCCCACCTAGAAGTCAAGCATGCAAAGGAACTCACTACTATTGCAAATCTGCTTCAGTAATCAAGCACCTAGGCAATTCATAGCACATAAGATACCAGATCACAATCCCCTGTCTCCTAGGCAAAAACCTAAATTCCCCAGTGGCAGATTTAGCAACACAAAAGGATGATGGATGGAGTGCTGAAACGTTTCAAACACTCACCCCTAGTCACAGTTGAATCCATTGTTCTTTTGCTCACCATGAGTTCTGCTTTCCTGCTCTTATCTCATAACCGAGCTTCCAGAACCTCTCTGGAACGCACTTCTGAGTTTAAAGAAGACATTTATTATTATTATTACTTCACTGCAAGGTTCTTGAGACGAAATTAGTAGATTGGAAGCACACGTTCAAAAGTAGTCGCAGCAATGAAAGCAAAATATATCAATGTACTTCTCAGTTGCAATTTACACAGCAAATACGTGATTATATTATAGCATAACTTCAAAGCAAAGCATAAAAGTCAAAATTCATTACCGTAGGGCCTATAGCTCAGCTTCATCTTTCTGGGGTCTGCAAGTTGATGACTCCGGTCAACTGCGAGAAAGAGATATTCTACCCAAACGGGAGACAGGCAACTGACGTCTCCGTTCCTGTCTGAAGTCAAGCAGATTCAATCTATCCCTGCTGTAGTCCAGAGTCATCCTTAAAAGCAAACTCAGTGTGAGAACCGAAGAAACTTGGGGAGTGGCCAATTCTCCCAAGCTCACTCGTTCTCAGACTGGATTGCGAGGTAAACACAAAATCTACGTGCTCTTCTCAGCTAGGGTCTGGTGTGAATAACACTGCTTGGTCTATCCTGTGGAAAAACACAGCTTGGAAAAACACAGCTCATCTGCAATGTCTCAACTGCAATGTCTAACCCCACGTTAAAGCCAATAGGCAGCTAAACTGAATGCAGAATGTAATGTCTAATGCCATGTCAAAGCCAATAGGCAGCTAAACTGAATGCAGAATGTAATGTCTAATGCCATGTCAAAGCCAATAGGCAGCTAAACTGAACAAAACATGTAGGGGGTCATTACGACCTCGGCGGTCTTATTAAAAGACCGCCGAGGCCGCGGGAGACAGAATACCGCCATTGCTGGCGGTATTCCTGACTCCCTATTATGACATTTCCGCTGGGCCAGCGGACGGTAACAGTGTTACCGTCCGCTGGCCCAGCGGAAATGTCACATCAACATTGCTGCCGGCTCGTAATAGAGCCGGCGGCAATGCTGATGTGCAGCGGGTGCAGTAGCACCCGTCGCTCATTTCACTGCCTGAAATTCGGGCAGTGAAATGCGCGACGGGGCTATGCCTGGGGGCCCCTGCACTGCCCATGCCAAGTGCATGGGCAGTGCAGGGGCCCCCAGGGGCACCCCAAGTCCCCTTACCGCCAGCCTTTCAATGGCGGTGTTTACCGCCACGGACAGGCTGGTGGTCGGGGACTCATAATCCCCAGGGCAGCGGTGGGGATTATGACCGCCAGGCGGAATCCTGGCGGGATATTGGAGGGGCCGGCGGTATGGCTGTGGCCATTCCGCCACGGTCATAATTGCTGGCGGTACACCGCCAGCCTGTTGGCGGTGTTACCGCCACCTTACAACTAAAGCAACTAAAATGCGCAGTGGTGAAACACAAAGTCATTGGTCAAACACAATTAATAGCATCACACCATGCCACCCCAGTTTGGACCCAGACATATGAAAATCAGTCTTGACCCTGTTCCCCATTGGAACAATCCAGCCCGAACAGCCAGGCGAGGTCCTATCTGGACCAGAAACAAGCATCCTGGGACAAGTTTCAGGGTATCAACCTTCATCAGACAGGCTAGCTGGAATCCAGAGACACAGTTAGCACAGGACCCACATCTGGGCATACCCTTCCCACTTAGGGCACTTTAGCAACACACAAAGAGGATGGAAGGAGTGCTGAAACTTTTCTAATACTCACCCTAGTCACAGATCTGGGTTTAATCCATTTTTCTTCTGCTCACCATGCCACCCCATTTTGGACCCAGCCATATGCAAATCAGACCCTGTTCCCCCCTTGCTCACTGTGCCACTGGATTCTAGCTAACCTGGCTGAGGGGTAATACCCTGAAATCAGTCCCATGTGCATATGGCTGGGTCTGAACTGGGGTGGCATGGTGAGCAAAAGTTTTTAAAACTGTTTGAAAAGTTTCAGCACTTTGTCCATCATCTTGTTGTGTTGCCAAAAAGCAACTCAACATCGATAAATGGGACTTGATCCTAATCAAAGAACTTAACGATCCGACTCAAGGTGTGCACCAAGTTTATTTGGTGAGGGGTTTTGTGAGGAAGAACATAAGCAATAAGATCCTTCAGACTCCAAGAACCGTGACCCAGTCACAACCTTTTTTTTTTTTTTTTGCCACTGGTTCTGCAGCTAATTACCAGGTCATTCATGTGCAGTCATACTAGTCACAGACTAGGGCCACGTCATCAGTGCTAGAGAAGAGACACTGCCCAGTCTGCTCAGTTGGCAGTGTCAAATGCACACCCTCCCAGAGCAACATTGCACTCGCTGGTCCAAATATTCCACCGGTGAGGTCTGCCCAAGCAAAACACACATGGCCAAAAAAAAAGTACTGTGCAAGAAATTAAAAGATACGAAGTGTGGGGCAGCAATCCCTTATAGGAGGGAATGATTGCTTGTATTGAAAGAGGACAAGTCAGCATTCACATAGATTGCATCAATCCTCAAACTCCCAGAAGAGATTTTTGCCTCTTGTACTATGGGAACTATGGTTAACAGTTCCAGAGACACACGCTGGCTGGCCCTTGAAAATTGAAAGACCATTGCAAGAATTTCAGAATAATAAATAAATAAATAATGCCTTTTGGTATTCATGTATGATGTTGCGTTTGAAGTTGATAGCAAAGTAAATTCTATTTTAGGATAAACCACTGACTGGACATGAGTTAATAACTTGCATTGGATAGCTTATTGAGTTCTGAATTTCTAACCCCACGCTACTTCCCCGAGTAACACATAGACTACTCAATTTTGTTATATTGTGAATCAAGTGCTAAAGGGGTTACGTGGTGCTGTTTTGGGCTCAAGAATAAGTTTAAGCAGTAGGACACCAGTGATGAAATATTCCGACTGTCACAGTCTGAGCTCAGTAGCCAGTAACTGCTAATTATCCTGGGGATCCTTAAAAAAAGGTTCCACAGTATCAGATGCAGGTTTTTGTTCCAGGAGACAGGAAAGGAGAAATGATCATCAATGGGCACCATGGTCAGTGGCAGCTGTTGAACTGTGTTGCCGGGCTGGTAAGAGCTTACTGCGCATGTGTGTTTGTGTTTTACCAACCCAAGACAGCTGGTCAAACACACATGCACTCTGAAGTGAGTGCTCTGTGCACTCTCCTCCGAAGCTATCATCCCCTACGCCACACCCCTTTCACCACGAAGGAATAATAAACCTAGTTTACTATCCCTTCGTGGTGAAAGGGTTGCAGCTTCTGCTACATAACTATGCTTTTGCACACAATCAGATCTGATTATCAATTACTCTGCTAAAACGAAGGGTTGGCCGCAAAGCAGCAGCTGGCTGTGTGACCCGACACTTGGAACATCAGGCTTAGTGCACACACTTTGAAAATGCTGCCCATAGAGAAATCCCAAAGGAAAGGCGCTCCTGTTGGCTGTGAAATAAAGTTTTGGCCGCTGTTAGCTCTGCCACTGCATTAGGTGCTGAGTAAATACAGAAGTTAAACATGCAACAACACCTTTCCCACAGTGGCGACTTTTACTATGCAAAGAGAAGGACGGGCATGTAAGTTTTTCAAGGAAAGTTGACACACTTCAACCAAAGCCTCTAATGGTCTAGAGTGATTACAACTTAATGGAAAGAAATGCCCATTGAAAGGCCTGAAAATATGGGAAACTTAAATAGCAGAGCTTTATTCCACTTTATATTTTTAAGTTGGAAAAGAAAATTGGTAATTTCACATTAACGTTACAGCATTTATCATCTTTAGACATTTTAAAGTACACTGATGCCGGTTACCTAATGAAACTGGTCAACTGATTTAACACACCAGCTTTGCTTTAAACCTGCATCATGTGTTATATTAATTATAGTAATTGTTAGACCTGACAGCCTTAGGGTGGTCACCCCCTAACTTTTTGCCTGCCTCCCTCCACTTTTTGGACACTGTTTTTGCTGGTTTTAGGACTCTGCACATGCTCTCTCCCTTAAAACATGGTGACATTGGTTCATACCCAATTGGCTTATTTAATCTACTTGTAAGTCCCCAGTAAAGTGTACTGCATGTGCCCAGTACCTGTAGATTAAATGCTACTAGTGGGCCTGCAGCACTGATTGTGCCACCCAGATAAGTAGCCCCTTAACCATGCCTCAGGCCTGCCATTGCAAGGACTGTGTGCAGTTTTACTGCCACTTCGACTTGGCATTTAAAAGTACTTGCCAAGCCTTAAACTCCCCGTTTTCTACATATAAGTCATCCCTAAGGTAGGCCCTAGGTAACAAGTAGGGCAGAGTGCTATGTAGGTAAAAGGCAGGACATATACCTGTGTAGTTTATATGTCCTGGTAGTGTAGAACTCCTAAATTCGTTTTACACTGTTGTGAGGCCTGCTCCTTTCATAGGCAAACATTAGGGCTACCCTCATATACTTTGTGAGTGGTAGATTCTGAAATAAAAGGAGTAACAAGGTCATATGTAGTATGGCCAGAATGGCAATACAAAATGCTGCTGACTAGTGAAGTTGGATTTAATATTACTATTTTAGAAATGCCACTTTTTAGAAAGTGAGCATTTCTCTGCACTTAAATTCTTCTGTGCCTTACAATCCATGTCTGGATAGGTTACTTGTCATCTCCCATGTGCACTTCACTCAGACAACCCCAAACACAGGATGCTCAGTCACATCTGCATACTTAATGGGTCTTCCTGGGTGGGAGGGTGGAGGGTTTGACACTAACATTTGAAAGGACAGTGGCCTGCCCTCACAAAATGGACTGCCAACCCCCCTACTGGGACCCTGGCAGACAGGATGGAACTGAAAGGGGACCTGGTGCACTTCTAAGCCACTCTTTGAAGTCTCCCCCACTTCAAAGGTACATTTGGGTATTTAAACAGGGCCTCTGACTCTACCAACTCAGACACTTCTGGACAAGATACCACTGGTGCAGAAACTCTGAACCAGACCCTGCAACCTGCCAAGAGGAACTACCTGGCTGCCCAAAGGACTCACCTGACTGCTCTTCTGCAAAGGACTGCTACCCTGCTGTTGCCCTGTTGCCTTGCTGCCCTCTGGCTCTGCTGAGAAGTGCTCTCTAAAGGCTTGGATAGAGCTTGCCTCCTGTTCCTTGAGGTCTCAGTACCAAAAAGACTTCCTCCTGCAAAGAACTCCTTGTGCAGCGAAAATTTTATGCACAGCCTGCCAGAAATTACGCACAGCCTGAATCGCAGGGGGAAAATCACGCCGAACCGGAACGACGCAGCCCAGCTCCCCCAGAGGAGATCGACACAGTGCAAGCATTGCGACTGGAACTTCGACGCACAGACCACTGGATCGATGAATAGCCGAGCCGGAACAACACAGCCCTACTTCCTGTGAGAAGATTCAACGCAGCGCCATGCAACAGAAATTTCCCTGCATAGCCCACAAGGATCGTCGCACTCCTGTAACTTTGTCCTGCACGCCCAGGATTTCTCTGCATCGTCCCCGGAGCATACGAAAATCCCGCAACCCGAAGAGGATCCAAGTCAGCATGCTGGAAATCGACGCAAAACCTTCCCTGCGTGGAAAATTATTGACGCATCGTCCGTGTCAGCGCGGAGAAACAGACGTACACTTCCCCGTTTTCCACGCATCTCCTCCTCTGCAGTCCCTTGCACAGCATTTGAACACAAAACAGGTACCTTGTGCTTACAAGAGACACTGGTTGCTTTTTAAAGACTCCTTTTATCATTCTCTAAAGTGATATTTTAACATGTACTTATCAAATTTTGATCGTTTTGACCTGCAGCTAACCAGATAAATATTATATATTTTCCTAAACACTGTGTGGTGTTTTTTTGTGGTGTTATACTGTGTTATTGCATGATTTATTGTGCAAATACTTTACACATTGCCTTCTAAGTTGAGCTTGACTGCTCAGTGCCAAGCTACCAGAGGGTGGGCACAGGATAATCTGGATTGTGTGTGATTTACCTGACTAGAGCGAGGGTCCTTGCTTGGACTGGGGGAAACCTGACTGCCAACCAAAGACCCCATTTCTAACAGCAATCATTTTGCACGGGCCTTTTCTTTTGTTTTACTGATATTCCCATTAGCCTTCGTTGAAATGTTTACGTTTTGAAGTGATTATGGAATCATTATATCGAAAAGACAGCTAACTAATCCTCAGACATTGCGTAGAAAATCTCCCTCTTAATTTGGGCATTGCACAGCAACGATTTTACCACCACCATCTTTCCCATCCATTTTTCCCATGAATTAAAGAATCACATGGCTTTTTTCTTTATAAAGTTAGTTTTACAAAACCTGAAGGCCTACTAGGCACTAGATAAACAGCAGGTGAAGCTTGTTTTATTTTAAAACTCATTTAGTGCAACACATGAATTAAAAGGTGATGGGGGACTGTTTGGAACAGCGAAAACAAGTTTGTTAAAGCATAATAGTATGGAAACAGCAGTCAAGAAAATATAAGATGAATTTCGGGAAAACGTGCTGAAATAAAAATAATCATGCAGAAAAGAACGATAATATATTGAATCTAAATCTCTTGGTGAGTAAAACGAATTTAGGACGGAAAGCCTATGTAAAAATTATGTTTTACCAAATTACTAATCTCTGTGGAAATTGAATTCTACATCCTTGGAGCCACAGTGGAAAACATGTCAGTGGAAGGTTTGATTCAGACAAAGTTTGGAATACCCAGCCTTAGAGAACAGGGTACTTACCTTCTGTACTCCCTTTTCTGATAAGAGACTATCTAGCAGGAAATTCCTTACCTCAGAAAATTTCACAGGCAAAGATTGAATCTGGAAAGTTTTGAGCAATTTCCCTTTGTGCCGGTAGGGGTGTCGTTTGACTTTGCGTAGCGTCATTGGCGCTGTCCAAGCTGGAAGTGACGTGCATGTGGTGCCTACGTAGACGCCACCCCGTCCCACTGACCTCAGTTCTTGACATTTTTTGCCACACCAGAAGCACAGAGCCAAACTGAGGAGAAATGACTAGTGTGCAGGATGAGGTCTGGAAGGATCTCTTGATTGTAATATACAGAGTTTACAGAATACGAAGGATGGGAGGGTCGGTAAGGAATCTGCGGCTAGACTGAGTACCTATCAAATAAGGAACTACCGAAAGTAAGTAACTTATTCATCTGATAGACTTTTGGCAGCTGATTCCATACCTTATAATAGATACCAAAGCAATCTCACCCTGGAGGTGAATCTGTAGATTGTTATTCTAAAAAGTCCTGGTGAACTGAACGTGTGAAATGCCCATCTTGCCGCACCTGACTGTCTAAGCAGTAATGGTTGACAAAGGTGTGCAGCAATGTCCATGTGGCTGCATGACAGATGTCCAGAACTGGAACTACTCTAGCTAATGCAGTAGTTGCAGCCTTAGGTTTTGTTGAACAAGCCTACAAGCACTAATGGGGGTTGCTTCTTAGCCTCTGCGTGGCAGCTTTTAATGCAGAGGATGATCCATAAACAGATGGTTAGTCTGTGAACTGCTTTGCCTTTCTTTGTGTTCGCAAAACCAACAAAGAGTACGACCGATGTAAAATGATAGCGCCCTTTTTGGTTTCAGATGGTGGTGTCTCTCCTTTTCCTTGGTAGGATGAGGGGGCGAAAAAAAAATAGGCAATGTGATGGCCTGCCCCACGTGAAAAGGTGTAAGCACCTTTGGTAAAAGGGATGGATGGGTGCTAAGGACCAATTGGGTGAGAAAAAGGTTGTGACTGGAAATTAATCAAAAGGGCCTGCAACTCACTAACCCTTCAGCCAGATGTTATTGCCACAAGAAAGACTGTTTTGACAGTCAGTAGTTTGAATGGGCAACTAAACACTGGCTCAAAGGTTGAACATATGGGAAAGGTGAGCGAAACTAACATCACACTGGGACATAATGAAGGGCGTAGGAGGAAACATGTTGTAAACCTTTTAGGAACTGAGTCACAACAGGTGACCTGAATAGGGCAGGTGGGTCCTGCAGCTGCAGGAAGGGGGAAATGGCAGAAAGGTACCCCTTATCTGTGCCCAAAGCAAGGTGTTGTTGGGCAAGGGATAAGGCAAACAAAAGGACTTCAGGCAAGGATGCAGACAAAGTATCAACTGATTTGGTAGCACACCAAGCCATAAATTTGTCCCATTAGGAAGCGTAAATTGTTCTGTGTGGAGGGACGTCGGGCTGCCAAGATGACATAATACACTTTGGGAGGGAGATCAAATACCCTCAACTGTTGCCTGTCAATCTGCAAGCATGTAGAAGTGTGTGCATGTGCAGAACCCTGCCCTGTTGCTACGATGAGAGAGTCTCCTGAAAGAGGAGCCTGATCGGAGGACAGATGCTCATGCATTCAGGACCCCAGAATATCCATGCCCAATCTGAAGCCAATAAGATGACTGTGGCCTAGTCCTTTTTTATCTTTTTGAGAACTCTGGACAGGTGTGGTATAGAACCCATTCGCTGCTCTTCCCTCCAAACCGCTCCCTTTTCTACAACAAATAACTTTTTGTTTCACTGTGTAGTGCTCACCACTGCATTTGTGATGCCACAACCCATATGGTCCGCTTACAAGCAACTGTTGCTCAACTTTGGTTACAGAAGCTTTTTTTTTAAACTGGTTTTCAGTTATAAAATAAGCGGTTTCTATTTTTCACCCTCCTAAATATTCACCTGGTCCAAATATAAGTCCAAAAGGGATTATTCATTCAATGCATGACAGTTCTTATTCCAACTTTGCAAGGTTGAGAGCTATGCCAATACTTGCTAGATGTGTTTTTTGGGGATGGTAAGAGTTTGAGGGGTGACGAAGCAGCATCAAGCCTAGTGTAGGGTCAGAAGTGCTATATAATCAAATATTAAAGTAACTCTCAGCTCAGTAATGTTACACATAGCCAGGGTATTTTATCACCCAGGTTGGAGGCTTTGATCATGTTATTCACCACAATTGTTACTGAAACACGTGGCAACTTTCCCCAACTGTCAAGTATGCCCACTTCATTTCTGATGTTCTATTATTTACTTTATGAGCTGAGGTGTTAAACAATCTGTAAGAAAAAGATATGATGTCATGTCCTCTAACTACAATGTACCTAAATCTAAGGGGTAGTGCTATTCAACATTCTCGAGGAAGAAATTCTCACTACCAATAATTCATAAGAGCTATGAAGGGGCAACCAATAACAATCCAACATTTTACAATTAAGTAAATAAACACTTTTAAAGTTATGAATGATAAATTGATATGTAATGATAATATATTCTTACCCATATCCAGGGCAAACTCTGCAATACAGTTATCCGAGCAACCAATCAGCACAGCATCCTCAATCATCTTCTCGCCTTCAAATCCCATCTTAAGAAGTAACCTGTCCAAATCTACACCACAATGAAAGAGGAAATGAAAAAAGGTATGTGTGAGAGACAATATCAAAGTGCCAGTGGCTACATGTACAGTACTTTCAAGTCACAAAAGATGCTATTCAATCGACAAAAATGGTTTTAGTATGTTAGACCATGGGGGAAGTAAAGTTGCAAATGAAAAAGAAAATACTCTGTCCGAACCACTTCTTAGACCATATGGCAACCAGAAGCTATAGATCCATTACTGTGATGGTTTAGGATGTTTAACACTGCAGTCCTAAGGGGTGAACTACTATAGCTCTGCAAACTTATTGCCGTGTACACCTTTTAAGCCTCTGACTCTCAGTGTAGGGTACTGAGCAGGTGCATACTTCTCAGGGAGGAAGTGTTGGGTGTTGACTCAGAACTCAACAATTACCAAATAGCATGTCGCAATGAATATTCAATTCAGTGTTCAACTTTCATAAAAGAGAAAGATTTTTTGATGTGAAAAAGGAAATATTAGTCAAAGGTAAATACCCATGAGTAAAAGGTAAGAAAGGTACTACAGTGCACATAAGAAACAAATCAGGCTCACTGTGGATGGAATAAGCAAACACAAAATAATCTGTGCCGGTGGCCAGTAAGTCACTCCTTCAATGTTCCAGTCACAAGCAACCCCATTGTAGCTTTTCCTGAAGCCAAAAAGTCAGATTGTCAGCTGAGTACTAATACAAAGTTGGAAGAGTTACTTGAGCACAGCCGCAGCGAGGGCTTCAAAAAGAGGCACTACTTCGGAGTCCTTGTAGATATTGACTGGTGTACAGGTGCGGCTGCAGGCTCTAGCAGAGGACCAGGTCCAAAGATAAAGGCTCCCTCCTACAAAAATGAAAAGCTCACCCTCTGGTGCCAGTGTTTTTCCATGCTGCAATGATCCTTTGACCAAAGGCAAAATCAGCACAGAACATCTGTCTTTATTATGAGGCTCTTACCAGCCCAAGATAAACCATATATCACACCCTGTTATTCTGTGATTATTTCATAAGTGTAAGAGATAGAGTATCTTTGGTAGGACTGTCATTTGCTCCATGGCTACCCAGCCCAGCCTCAACAAACCTCCCATGTGGCAAGACTGCAGATCTCTGCAGGCATTTAGTATATGTGAAGCACAGCTGGATTCTATTAGGCTGTCCGGTGACTTATTTATATTTCTGCCCAGGTACTCAATATGTTGTTTAGTCCTTTGCAAGGGGAAGTGAACTGTGGTGTTCTGTACTTGATCCCGGCTGATAAAGGGACTCAGTACTTGGGACATTTGTACATTAACCTTGAAACCTGATAATGCTCTGTATTCATCCAGGAGCTTTAGTAACTGGAGTATCAATTTGGCTGGATCTCCAAATATATTATATTGGAATATGATCTGCATACATGGGGTACTGATAGGTATAGCACACTATTTGCAAACCTTGAATGTCTCTGACATTACATATCTTTGCTGCCCTGTTGTAAGGGCAAAGGGGGCGTGGACAACGTTGTCTCCCCCTCACGCCTCTAAGCTCAAAGGCTCTGACATTACGCTATTAAACCAGACTTAGGCCTATGGGTTCCTATTCCCACTAAGCATCCAGGCATTAAACAAATGCTCAAAGCTGCATCTGTCTAATGTGTGATCTAAGGAGCATCAGCTGACCCTGTCAAACACATTCTTTCCATCTGAAGAAAGTAGGAGTGCATATTTCTGAGTCCCGTGAATGTTGTCTATGATATGCATGATCGGCTTTTTGGTGTTGTCGCCATTCTGCCCTGTCTCACTCTGTTCGAGGAGGCACATGGCTGGCAGGGGCTCCTGGGCCCCAAACATAGTGGGTGAGGTTATATGGCACTGGTGTCCCAGCCCAGTGTACTATGGCTCTGCTAACCCCTTTGTAATCTGACTCTCGAGGCACTGTGCGGTGAGCAGTCACAAGCTTCTTAGGAAGATAGTGTGGGGTGTTCAAGCTCGGAATTCCACAATCATCCAACAGACACATGACTTCAATGTCCAGTCAGTGGTTGTTTTCTTAAGAAAAAGGAAAGTACTTTAATCACACAATAGTATTAAATGCTACATACTCCAATTTATTATACAAAACAGTGTCCCTAGGTAGGATTCTCCTTCAAGTTGGTATAACCTTCCTTCCTTTTATAATTCCCTCCCAGGTGGATCTTCTCTGGTTGGTCTCCCCTTTCTGGAGTTCGGGTAAAACCTTATTCAAGTTAACGGGCAGCATTTTAGCTCACTCGGTTGTCAATGTTTGAGTGAGTCTTATCCCTTTACCCCTGATAGGCAACAGTTCATCCTCACTCCGTGTAGGCAGATCAAGTGGCCCCTCCGTGCATCTGCTACAGGGCTGAAGCAATCTGGGAGCTCAGGTGGCTGCTGGCGAAGCCCATCCACGCGCTCGCCTGGCCAGCTCAGACTTCCGAAGATGCGGCTGTGGTGTAGACGCCGACCTGGCTGAAATGTTCTTTTTAAAAGTACCTTGGAGTGCCCCACGTGGGTCGATGGTAGTTGCAGCCCTAAACCCATCTACATTGTTTATGAAAGATATTGCCTCCCCCCAAAGCAAGCCAAAGAAAGGTGAACCGGGGCAGAGGTAGATGAAGTGCCGTTTGGGAGTACTGATTTTTACAACAGATGCAGCCCCCTCTACACCAAAGGCAGATGAAGCCCATATCGGGCCTATGGTGATTACGGCAAATGCAGATCTTGAACGGCCTAGGGTACTTGCAGGCTGTAGCAATTCTCATCTGGAACCAGGGTCCCAGTTTGCTCTCTGCCAATCAGCACCTTCTGGATGTACCTTGGTCCCTACAGGCAGGACTTCCTTCGCCCGGGAGAGCCTCTCCTGCAGAGTTCGGTAGACTCCTTACCTTTTCTAAGCAGAAAGGCAGAGTCCCACTTGCCCCATTATTCAGGTTCACTCACATACACAGTTTACCACTACACATGAGTTCCATGCACTACACATGCACACACACTCGAAATGCACATATCATGCCACCAACAGGTTCTTGAAATAATCTCAAAAGCATAACTGTACACACGTGGGGGCCAGTAAGTCTCACTCCCAGTAACCCAGATACCAAGGTCTAGTCATGTAGTGGATCCTATTTAGTTTTAATGGGTCTCAGGAGTTTAGCTTAGCCTTTTGGCTTGAAGGCCTGTTCGCCTGTCACTTAGTGACTTTTTACCTACTTAGCCTGCTCTGTTTTAGCCTATTTATTTTATTATTTCTTTTAAGGTGGCTGCCTTTGTTTAGAGTTAGAGAAATGTTTTGATTTGCGCTATCAGTGCCACTCTGAAGGCGTCACTATCAGTGTCATAATCAAGTGATGTACGTAGGTATTCACATCTGGTCACTTTCTCCCTTATGGGTGACAGGAACGCTTGTGGGAGTTGTTATATATGCAGTCTGCACTCAGGATAAGATAACATACATGCACACCATAAATAAGAAATTCCTGTCCCAATACGCCCATAAATTGAGCCTGCTTGGTCGGGTTCTATCAGGCTGGTATAAGTGGGCCTAACCTAGCTATTAAACTACTTTTTGCTTTAAAATAATAGTATATGTGGTCTGTCATCAAACCTCCATAGAATTATACAACCATATTAACATTTTGCACGTTTAAAAAAAGTCTCAAAGATAAAAATCTTGACACATTTTCCATCAGGTTTGCAGGCGTATGCAGTTTAAGATTCTAAAATATAAGTTCTGCTACATTTGTGGGGGATCTTAACACAAGATAGATAATAGGTCTAGCCACCTTTAATCATACATGCATTAAAAAAGTATGTGTTCAGTACACTTGGCTTCAGTGGCAGTTTTTGAAACATCACTGGGCAAATGGAAACGTACACTGAAACTACAGTGCATCCATTAAGGTTAACTGGTCAAAGAAAATTAGTAAGAATAATCTTGTAACTCACGTTTTATTGGGGAGATGAATTAGGAAGAGTTGCACAGGGGAAAAGAATAGATAATTTGCAGAAGATTTTAGTTTTTGAAATGAACAATATCCTCAGCTCTAGCCAATCGCACAACTGATTTTTATTACACCTATAAAAAAAGGGTATGGTTTGTTTGTTGTGGGGAGAGCATGGAGGCCGGCATAACGGCAGGTCGCTAAAGCGTGGAACGTCTGGGGAACCCGGTCAGTGCCAGAGAAGACGCAAATGTGCCGACTCACCTGCTGCGAACCAGCATAAAGTGGGAGTCGGTCCAACGGGGCGATAGGGAGGTCTCGAGCCACCCTGGACCTGCAGAGGAGCCGCAGAGCTGTTGCACATGTTCCTCACCGGGGGAGAGGTGTCCATTTCTGAAGCAGATGGTGGGGGTGCACTGGCAGTGAGAAGAGAATTTGCTGCAAGTATTCAGCGCGACAGCAGGATCAACAGCAGGAGGTGGGAGCACCCTTGGAAGGGGCGGAAAAGAAAGGTAGTCTTCTGGCTTAAGGGTCCTGAGAAACCTTCTTCAACGGTGAGTGTCACGAAGGGTGAGAGCCGGATATTGACCGGCCCCGGAGGGAGAGGCGACCGAAATTCTTTATAGCTAAGCACAGCAGAAGGTCTTTTGTCAGTGCAGGGTACATTAAAAGCAGTGCAGGGTACATTACAAGAAAAATTGCCACAACAATCTTTGAGGAATAACGAAGTCGCCAGTTGCCCAAAAATAAGTTGGGAAAAATAGGAAAATTAAATAAAAGGTCCTCTCCCACTGGCAACCTGAAAATAACCCCCTTGTTAAGGTCTTACTTTAGAGTCCTCCCATCTGTAGGATATACTAGTCTACCCTCAGGACCTCATAATAAAGTGACGGAAGAAGTGTATAAGGAGGCTTTCCCCTCACCCAAAATGGAGTCTGGAAACGAAACGGTGGACTGTGGTGGAGGAAAGAGCAGGTTTGAGGTTTTGAAACATGTGTAAGATGCTGCTGAAGGTACTAATGGAGCATTTGTGGGTAGACAACTTAAGAGCCCTGAGGCAGCGGTCCCTACAGCGACTATTCCAAGCCCGGCTGAATACAGGAGCCTATGCAGGACCTGTTGGAGCCTAAAGCTGGTATTGGTTAGTCTAGCACCTCTTTAAGGTCAATGATTCTAGCACTTTCTGAGGAGATTAAAAAGTGTTTTGCGGTCTCTGAAGTAAATCAAGGAATATTAGAGAGGCCTGTGAAATGCTGGAAAAAAGTTTGATTTGTTGGCTATAAGAACTCAGGCACTTAAAGAATTGGTGGGTGCTATGAAAGAGGATTTAAGGAAGACTCAGGAAATTTGTCTGTTGAAGGACAGCGAGCAGAATAAGTTGGTATGATTAGAAAAATTTCCAAGAAGGAATTATTTGAGAATTCTTAACGTACCTGGGGGGGTGGAGGGAGATGACTTAAAAGCATAGCAGTTTCCGTTATTAAGGGTGTAGTACACATAGAGGAAAGCGAGGATGTTTTTGCAATAGACATTCAGAGGATTCATAGAGACCCTTTTAGGAGAGATCCAAGTAAAAAGAAGCCACACAAGATTTTGGTAAATTTCCAGATCTATGCCCTGAAGGAGAAGATTCTGCTAAAGGTGGAAAAGTTAAAATCATTAAGTGGGAAGGATTTTTCTTTCAAGATACGGTCAGATCTGTCTAGAACTACCTTAAACAAGCAGTGGGAATTAGTGAGGCGTTTAGAGGAGTTTAAAAGCTTAGGCATCTCGGCTCAACTCAAATTCCCAGCCTCCCGGTGAGTGATGTATAATAATATAATGTATAATGTGAGAAACTAAAGAGCAGCAGATGAGTTGCTAGAGGTTATTAAGGGTAGAAATTCAGAGGTTTGAAGGGTCTGCTCACTCCTTTTAGAACAGGTTCTCCCTGAGGCGCTCTAAAATTGGGTATCATCTAGCCCATGTGGATGCAGGGATGGGTTCTCCAAGGGTGGAAGGGTCACGAGGGGTAGTGGTTGGGGAGCACAGGGTGGGGAGCATACGCGAGAAAAATATAAAAATCCCCATTCACCGTACATATGATAGCTGGTTCAGTTGTCGGGGATAAATGGGTAAAGTTGACAAAGATCAGGGGGAGACTGTAGTTTAATTCAAATCATGATGTGGAATATGAACGGGCTACGTACTACGGAAAGAAGAGGAATCATTTTTCAGTACTTGAAGGATACTTCAGGCCACATAATAATCGTGCAGGAAACCCATTTGGCCAGAGTTGAACGTACAGCATTAAGTCGCAAAAGTGAGTCCAATTCTTTATTTGTACAGACCACAATTTCAACACTAAAGGAGTTGTCATCCTGATTAAACATCAGATTAGAAAGGCATTGCTGGAAGCATTCTCTGATTAAACAGGAAGGCGGATTATAGCTAAGCTTCAAATATATGACACCGTATTAACATTAGCTGGTTTTCATGGCCCAAACTGCGATGTTACTGATCCTTTGAGAACGTTTTTTTCTCGCCCACTAGATTTATCAGATCCATTTATAATGGCGGCAGATTTCTATGCGTTTTTGGATAATAATCAAGATCGGTAAGATCTAGGTCAGTAGGCATGCCAAAATCACAGGCTTACCTCAAGATGATGATGAATGAATTTGGATTGTGATCTCTAGAGATAGAGAATGGGGGTGCAGCAGGTTTTCTCATTTAATAACAAAAAGTATGGTCATGCTTTCTGGACTGATTAATTTCTTGTTGACCAAGCGTTGGTGGAATCTGTTGATGAGATAGTTTATTCAGCAACCCACTTATCAGACCTCTATTAGCAATTAAGTTCTCCTTAAAAAATAAGATGAGGAGGTGGACTTTAGAACACTCATTGCTGCTGGATAGTGATGTGGTAGCACAACTATGTACAGAGACAGAAGAATTGTTCAAAATAAATTTGGGATCAGCCCCCATAAATGTGGTTTGGGATATGTATAAAGCGTTTATAAGAGGTACAATTATCAGCTTCTCTAGTTTCAGAATCAAGAAACATAGGGCGGAAATAAGCTCTTTAGAAGCAGAAATGGTTGAATGTGAAAGGCTAGTAAAAGATGGGGTAGAGCTGGCAGGCAAGCCCTGAGGAAAGGTTGAGTCAACTGAGGATACAGCTTGAGGAAGTACTGCAAGTTAGACTGAGAAAGAGGTGGGAAGCAAGTACGTTAGCTCACTTTGAATATGGTGAAAGTGCAGGGAAATTGTTAGCATGAAAAGCTAAGACCGAGCAAGTCCGAAAAACTATTGTACAAGTTACTTACCTTCAGTAACGATATATCTGGTAGAGACATATTCTAGTTGCAGATTCCTTACCTCTGAATTCCCCAGGTGTCAGTCTGGATCTGGAGATTTTTCTTCGAGCAGTACCTCTGCGTGCCGTCAGGTGGCGTCGGTCGACTCCGCGGACATCGCTGGAGTCATGGTCACCGTGATGACGTTGCGGTTGTATATAGGCACCACCCGGTGCGCTGACGTCAGTTTCTTTCCACTACTTTCCATGTCTGTAGCACGGAGCCAAGAAGAACACTGAGAAAGGTGTGCCAAAACTAGGGCCCTTAAAGGAAGTTCCTGTCTCTAGAAATCAATTTGCAGTGCGGGGAGGATGGGCAGATCGGTAAGGAATCTACAACTAGAATATGTCTCTATCAGATATATCGTTACTGAAGGTAAGCAACTTGTACATCTAATAGAGACTTCTAGTTGAGGATTCCTTACTTTTGAATAGATACCCGAGCAATACCATCCGCGGTGGTGGGCTGTGAACCAAAATCACAACAAGAAATCCTGTAGGACCGAACGGCCAAAGTAGCCGTCCCTGCGGACCTGACTGTCCAGGCAGTAGTGTCTGGTAAAAGTGTGTACGTTGTTGCCTGACAGATGTCCAGGACTGGGATTCCCCGTGCTGGCGCTGTGATAGCAGCAGTAGCTCTGGTGGAGTGACCACGCAAACCTTCAGGGGGTTGCTTCTTAGCCAGAGCTTGGCACATTTTGATGCATAAGAGCACCACTCTTGAAATGGTCCTCTTCTGCACCGCCTTCCCCTTCTTTGCACCCAACTATCCCACAAAGAGTTGATCGTCCATCCAGAAGTCTTTGGTACGATCAAGGCAGAACGCCAACGCTCTTTTTGGATTCAGGCGGTAGAGTCTCTCCTCTTCATGTGAGGGATGTAGGGGTGCACAAAAGGTAGTCAAAGTGATGGGCTGCCTGACATGGAAGGGTTTCACTACTTTAGATAGAAAAGAAGCCCTTGTGCGAAGTGCCACTTTGTCAGGGTTTATTGCCAGGAACTGTGGTTTAGATGAAAGAGCTTGGGGCTCACTTACTCTGCGGGCAGAGGTGATAGCAACCAAGAAGACAGTTTTGATGTTTAGGAGCCATAAAGGGCAGCTGTGAAGCGGCTTGAATGGGACACACATACGGTATGTTAAGACTAGGTTCAGATCCCATTGGGCATGATGAATGGGATAGGAGAAAAAAGATGTGTGAGGCCTTTAAGAAACCTCCCAACAATGGGAGACTTAAATAAAGAAGGTTGATCTGATAACCTCAAGAAAGCAGAGATAACAGAGAGATATCCCTTAAGGGTGCCCAGGGCATAGCCTTGATGGGCAGTGGAAAGAATAAAGAGAAGAACTGGAGAGAGAGGAGCAGATAGAGGATCAACAGATTTGTTGATCCACCATACCACAAATTTCTTCCAACAACAAGCATATACAGTTTTGGTTGAGGGCTCTGCAGTGGGACCTGAAGTTCCAGTGGGCGCAGCATCAGGGGAATCTCTCCAACAACGTTCAGATCGTGGACAGGACTGCGAGAGACCTGCAGTGGTGGTTCACGAATCATGAGTGGTCAAAGGCAGATTCCTCTCCTTTTCCCAACCTGATCATACAGTGGTGACAGATGCATCACTCCTGGGATGGGGTGGCCACATGGGAGAGGCGGAGATCTGAGGCCTCTGGTCTCCGGCGGAAACCAGAGTCCATGTCAATTTTCTGGAGCTACGAGCGATTAGACTAGCATTAAAAGCATTTCTTACCTCTCTCAAAGGGAAAGCAGTGCAGGTGTTCACAGACAACACCACCGCCATGTGGTACTGCAACAAACAAGGCGGAGTGTGGTTGTGGACCCTTTTTGAAGAGGCTCTTCGCCTCTGGACTTGGCTGGAACATCAGGGCGTTTCCCTGGTGGTTCAACACCTGGCGGGCTCCCTGAACGCCATGGCAGACGAACTCAGCTGACGATGCATGGTCGATCACTAATTGTTTCTCCATTGGGATGCCTGAGCCGAGTTGGCCTTCAACAGCCAATCGTCGAGGTAGGGGGAAGACTGGAACCCCTAACTTGCACAGGCAAGCTGCTAACACTACCATCACTTTCGTGAACACCCAAGGGGCACTGGTAAGGCCAAAATGGAGAACGGTAAATTGAAAGTGCTCGTGATTTACCACAAATCACACGTCTGTGGGCCGGCAAGACGAGGATGTGGAAATATCCATCTTGCAAGTCCAACACTACTATCCAATCTACTGGGTCCAGGGCAGATAGGACCTGAGCCAATGTCAACATTCTGATCTTCTCCTTCTTGAGGAAGAGATTGAGGGACCGAAGATCTAATATAGGACGATGACCCTTTTCCTTTTTTGGCCCCAGAAAGAAGTGGGAATAACAACCATGACCTGCTTCTGGCAGAGGGACCCTTTCTATAGTTCCTTTGGCCAAAAGAGCCAGGACTTACAGGAGGAGAAGAACCATATGATCCTCCGATATGTGATTGCATGAAGGTGGCATAGCTGAAGGGGATGTCTCGAAGGGGCGGGAGTAACCCCTTTGGACGATCTGGAGGACCCACCTGTCCGAGGTAATGTATTGCCATTGGGGCAACTGATGAAGAATCCTGCCACCAACTGGTCCCTGGTGTACCCGCGGACTAGGAAGATTTGGAGGCTGAGGAGGGGGCGGAAGTGGACTGGGCGACCCGCTGGCTCCATGATCCCCAGGAACACGGGATTCCGTGGCCGTGCAGGGGCTGTACAGCATGCCTGGGTCGATGGCTAGGGGGCAAAGAATGCATTTGAGTCCCCTTCCTTAGCCACAAAAGGGGCGAAAGGCGGACTGCTAGGGTCTAGGAGCAGGTGCGAGGCCAAGGGACTGGGCCGTGGCCCTCGAATCCTTGAATCACTTGAGCGCAGAGTCCGCGGGGTTCGGTAGGGAATGCGCCCGATGAAGATGAAGCCTGGATGACAAGGCTCTCAGGCGTGGGATGCTCAGTGAGGAATTTGGGGTCTAATGGTGCAGGTCTATGGCAGTGTGCTATCGTCCTATTCACAGGAGCCCCTGTGTTGGGTCTGGACCAGGTACCCAAGAGGACATCCGTCAGTGCTTCATTAAACAGGAAAAGAGGTTCGGAAGAGGAAGAACCCGGTTGAAGCACCTTGGTTAGGAGATTAGTCCTAACCTCCACAAAAGGAAGCTTGAGGTCCAAGACCTCAGCCCCCCTTCTTACCTCCATAGAGTAAGAAGCTCCTTCCTCCATAGCCACAGAGGGAGAGAGAGAGCATGCCAGCGTCAGGGGACGTGTCCAGACCACTGGTGTCACCCAATTCCTCTACCCAATCCATACTAGGGTCAAGCTGGTATTCCAAAGGGTTTAGCGGCCCCTCTACAGTCTCCCCGTATCCATACCCATAAGTATCAGGGTCTTGATCAACCCTGGGCCCAGAAGAGCCCATGGAGAACGCAATCGGCATCGATTGATGCTGTTCCAGCTCTGGGTTGGCCGGTATAAGTATAGGATCGACGTTGATTCAGGGCGCAATCGGCGTCAGGAGAATCAACGTTTGACACAACGCTGGGTAAGGTTGCGCTGGTACGACAGGCGTCGGGAAGGATCCAGAAGCGGATCCAGAGGGACCCTCTGGAGTCTGGCCCGAAGCTGATGACTTGGAACCCGAGGGGGCCCCTACTGACTCACCTGGGCCCGAGGGTGGGTCAGTCTGTCCAAAAATGAGGCGCATGGCCTCATAGAATTCTTTCAGTTGGGCAGGGGTGGCACCGGCTTCCGGGAAGTCAGAGAAACGCGGAGCGGACCCAGATGCAGGCTCCGATGACGGAGGCCTAGAGCGTCGAAGCTCTTCCCGTGTTGCATCAGCCGATCGACGGGGTGAAGTCGAAGAACGTTTATCCTTCTTTGACTTCTTTTTCTTCTGACCCGAATGCCCAGAAAACTTTGAGGACGAAGAGTGGTGGTGACTCCGCAGGCAGTCTCTAGACCTTCCTCTCGAGCGAGACTGGGAGTGACACAAAGTCGAGTGTAGGACCGCCAGCAGCTTTAGGGACTACTCCCTCAAAGCTTTCAGAATCATGGCCCGACACTTGGAGCTCAACTTCAGGTCATGGTCGCGCTCCAAGCAATAGAGACACACAAGCTGGGAATCCGTTACCGACATAGTTTGGTGACAGGAGTCAATCTCATCACAAAAATTCCGACAAAAAGTCATTGGTAGTCAAAAAATGACTGAGGTAGCTCTTCCTCCGGATCTGCGTGAAGGATGGTGCGGAAAGAAACAAACAGATGTCAGAGCACCGGGGTGGTGACTATATGACTGTGATGTCATCACGGCGACCACATTGCCAACGACGCCCGCGGAGTCGACCGACGCCACCTGATGGCGCACAGAGGTACTGCTCAAAGAAAAATCTCCAGATCCAGACTGATGCCTGGGGAATTCAAAGGTAAGTAATCTGCACCTAAAAGTCTCTATCAGATAGAGACTTATTGTGGGCAAACTGGAGAGAAGTGGACAAGCAGTGTTGAAATAAGGAAGGCTTTTCAAAGGTTTTTTCAGAGCTTTATATGGAGGATGAGGTAGTAACCGAGAAAGAGGTGAGAAATTGGTTGGGTACAGACACTTTACCTAGTTGTTTGGCTAAAGAGCAGGCAGATTTAAATAAAAAAATCTCACAGGGAGAAATCAGGTCAGTACATAAAGTGAGTAAGGGGGGCAAAGCTGCAGGCACAGACAGTATCCCGGTGGAGTTGTATAAAATATTGGGAGATACTATAGTACCACCTTTGACAGTTCTGTTTGTGGAGATTTTTGAGGAGGGGTTGTCATTATCAATATCAAGGAATTATGCTACAATTACTTTGATCTTGAAGCCAGGAAAGAGTCCATCGTGTTGTGAGTCATATAGACCGATAGCCATCTTGAACAGTGATTACAAAATGTTTGCTAATGTGCTGACGGTTAGACTAAGTGGGGCGGTGGCAGGACTCCTGGTGAAAGATCAGAATCGGTTTACCAAGGGTAGATACCTTCATGAACTAACTTTCAATTTAATTAGGGCTATTGATCTGGCTACAATGTATGACTCCCCTCTTGCAGTTATCACACTGGATGCTATGAAGGCTTTTGATAGAGTTAATTGGGCTTATCTAGGCACAATTTTAAAGTATTATGAGCTTGGTGAAACATTTTCTGGGATTATTGACCACATTTATCATGCTCCATCAGCAAAGGTACTGGTTGATAGGAATTTAACTTCCCCCTTCAAAATAGAGGTACAAGGCAAGGTTGTATGCTATCTCCAATACTGTTTTATCTGTATATTGATCCTTTGGCCAGGAGAATCAGACAGGATCCAAGGATTTCCCCCTTGTTACTGTTGTGGATGGGAGAACAAAAGTCTCTTTATATGCGGGTGATCTGATGCTATATTTGTCGGATCTACATATAGCCCTCCCGGCAGTTTTGGACATTGCAGCAGACTTTGGTAAAGTGTCAGGTTACCATGTCAAGACAGAGGTAATGGTGTGGAACCAGACGAGGGACAGGCCGCAAAATGGGTCTCAAGATTGTGCAGGACATGGAGCAGATACAGTGGTCAATTTAAACAAAGTTATGACAAAATGTAATAAATTGCTGCGGGGTGGGAACACCTCCCTTTGACAATACTAGGGAGAGTAAGCTTGGTAAAGATGGTGATTTTGCCCAAAATCAGTTTTCTGTTTAATAAAATCTCTCTTGCAAATGATTAAAGTGTATGTAGGCAAGTTTCAACAAGCCATCAATTCATTTTTATGGGCATATAAAGGGGCCAGAATATCCTGGAGGAAAATGCGTAGAAGGAGGGAGAAGGGGGAGCCTTGCACTGCCCGATCTGCAATATTATACTTGGGCTTCCCAACTTAAGAATACAAGGATGCTTTTTTACCCTCATGTGACTCGTCTGATGTTGGGTGCATGTTTAAGGCTAAAGTAGGGGGTGTAAAAGGGGCAGCAAAGCATTTTTGTTTAAATTTGGTGACCCCCAAATTCCTTAAAAAGGTAAAGCTAAAAGTGTTCCAAGATATGGCAAAGATCTGGTATAGCATAAGGCGAGCAATAAAGGTAGAATACTTCAGTCATTGGGCTCCTACTCCAGAGTGTTTTGAAGATAAATTGGCTATTCCAATTAGGAAGGCAGGTATGGAATATTGGGGAGATCTATTTAGAGACGGCAGTCTAGTTTCTTGAGATAAACTACATAAGGATACTAGGGGTAAACTGTCAAGAGTACGTCCAGCTGAAAGGGTGGTCACAGAGAAGTCGACGGAACATAGGTTTGATGAAACATCTGGAAGAGAAGATAATGGGGGGACCCCCTACCACAAAAGAACAGTCTACTTGGTATTTGGGAATTTTGGACTTGGTGGAGGAAGTTGCCTACCTGGAGTGCAATTACAGGTTTCCATGAGCTCTTTATTTACTGTGGTTAAACCTGCCCACCTGTTTTCTATTCACAGAACTTACATGTCCCGGCACAAACCTTCAAAAATGAGGAAAGGGGGAGTGGCTAAATGTGGAAAGTGTGGCATAGAAAATGCTACAGATATCCACATGTTTATGGAATGTCCAGCAATATGTCCATTTTGGGAAGAAGTGGGTAAGGTGGCCTCAGAAGTTGTGCGGACAGATATTAAGGTAAGTCTCTTGCTAACAATTTTTGGAATAATGAAGAGAGCTGGAGTACTGAATGGTGAAATGCAGAAACTGCTTTTCTATGCTATACTGTTGGCTAGAAGAGAGCTATGCCGGAAATGGGTAGGAGAATCACCTCCAATACAGAATGGCTGGGTGCACTTTGTTACGTTTCAAAAATGGATATGGCCGATGGGGTGTCTAAAGCAAATAAATGTTAGTTTCCTTTGGTGGAGTGGATGAGAAAACGTAGTTTATGGCCCAAAGGGAATGAAGTCAGGAGGACCCCTTCTTGTCCAATGATTACACCCTATCCTCGCTCTCATAATTGTGTTGGTAAAGCGACTCCCCAATCAGGGTATGGCGAGAGAGGTATGGCCTCCCTTTTCATGGTCTGACTCTGAAAGTGAGAGGGCGCGAACTAAGATGGCTCAGAGAGGACCTGGACCCTGAAGTGAATGAGGACAAAAAAAAGGAAAAAAAGAAAAGAAAAGGGTATCATACAGTAGAGTCATTATCACACTTATTTACCCATTTTTGTTGTCCAATATTTGAAGTACTGTATTAGAGGATTTGTTTCATAGGTTTTTTCTTTTTAATTCTAACAAGTTGTTGCTTTCAGTCCTTCTTATAAATAACAAGATCTGGATGCTCTTCTGAATCAAATGGGCTCCTTGAACAGATTCAGTTCCAGTCTTTAGTTTGCACTGGTTTTGAGTTGCGCAATCACTTGCTTTACTTAGCTCCCTCTAGACCACTGAGATTGTGCAGATGTTGAAGATTTTATATGTTATTAAAAGAACTTCGAACAAACATTTCCCTAATTTGTAGTTACATTTCATAAAACCACTTACTTTGGCCACTGTGCCTTAACCTGCCTTTACAATCTTCAACTGAATTATCTGTTTTGAGGCCCAGGTATAGAATCCGTTACAAACTTTAATGTGAATTCTTCCAATTTCCAGTCTATGTTTTTTCAATATAATGGCTGAAGCACATGATTTTACTTAAAAAAAAAATGTATTGTGAGACCATTAACATTACAGTAACAGCCTATCTCCTTGAGCAATTTGCTGAAGTCCAGATGAAGCATTAGTGAATAAAAACACATCTGCATAAAACAGTGTAGGAAGATGCATACCTTCACAATCTAGTGTGAATCTATTTACTTGGGAAAGACATCATGCAGATCAGAGATGACCAAGCTGAACCCTAAAGGAGAAGCAGGCAACCCTTTTTTACCACCTGTAAAGTGACACTCTTATTCATCAGACCATTTTCTTTGGCAGTTAACGGGGAAGCTTAAGGTTTTTCGTATTTTAATAAGGTCACACTTAAGATATCCATAAGAACGTTCATCTTCCTCATCTTCTGAAATGGTTAGTGAAGCAACTAATATAGTGTAGACTGTGGTCATATTTTTACAAAATCCAATTTGAAAGATGTGCCAAGATGATGGTTTTTCATTCCAGTTTAGTTGCATTCAAAATGATTCTGGCAAACATCTTCCTGTCGCAGGACTGTCTTTAAAGTTATTAGACTGTTTAGCCTTTACCTTGAAGGTTGAATCAAGCATTGTTAATCAGTACAGTGGGCTGTGTTATTGTGGCCTGAGTAGTCTGTGAAGAATCCGCCTCCTACTTTTTTGGACTTATAATCTGTTCATTGGTCCCTATGATGATAGTCAGCTCTACAGAGTTTAATCCAGCTTCTTCCACTCAATAGTTAATATTCATGCATTCAATTAGATATTTGGACTGTACTATAATGTGCTGATAAGATGTATGCATTAAATTTATGTTGTTAGTATCAAATACTACTGGCCTTTAGTAATAGGCTGAATCTTCTAACAAAATGTTCTATCCAGTGGCACTTATGTTGACATTCTCAGAATGGGGTTTCTTTAATCTGATTCTGTTCATCAACTGCATAGTTATAAGTGTGACAGGTGGTCCTTTTCTAGAAAAACACTTATTTCAAAGGTTTTGATAAACCATCATTATTAAAACAAATGTGTTGTCAAATATAGGCTTTTACTTGTTGGTATGAAAGATCAATCTGCAAAGTCACTTTCATCCTCGCCATTCAGTATTCTCAAGTTGTAATGGTACAGACAGTTTGAGGCAAGTTTCCACTCAAATATAGGATTAGTGTATTAGGCTAGAGTCTGAACAGAGAATAATGGAGTCATCACATTTAGTTTTGTGAGCAAATATCCTGACAGAGCCAGATAGCCTGCGTGAAAATGTATTTTTTAACTAGACTTTTATGTGTGACACAAATAGTCCCTCTGAAGGTAACCAGAAGTGTGTTTAAAGAAATAAGAGAGAAACGTTAAATTTTTGAGGCATGGCAAATGCTCTAGAATCACCACTTCAACTCTACACCAAATGGGGAGTAGTCACGGCTTGGGCTTTCCCCATAAAGAAAACTATCATCATGCTACACAGATATATCTTTTGTCGAGACGGGACACTCACCTGAAAAGCAGGATGTCGGCAGGGGCCATGGTATGCCCCCGACCTCCTGGAACACCTCTCGGTACTTCCTGGTGGACACAGAAACCCCAGCAGGTGTCCCAAAAGGAAAGGGGGAGTGGAAGAGTAAGAGACAAAACACTGCCATGTCTTGCCGGTCAAGCCAGGCACCCTGTATCTTCGGGGGCAGGTTGTTGTTGACAGAATGATAGTAGAGTTAGTGCACTCAACTTCCTTGAAACTGAATCTCTCTTTCTGATATGGGCACGATAGCGGTAGAATAACACTGGGATTCTCCAGCACTTTTCTTGGATAATAATAACCGTTGGCACAATTACTAACACTGCATTACCAAAAACCCAAAGTGAGTACCATAACAATAAGTACTGCGACACTAGGGCTGGCTTCACAGAGATTCACTGCTGCACACTACAATTGGAACTGTGGTTGCACTTATCATGCACAAGAAAGACAAACAAGGGCATTAATTATACCACATATAACTTTCATGCATGCATAGGGTTAAACTAAAAGGAACAAAAACAATCCAAGAAATACAAATGTCCACTCTGGGTTTAAACAGTTAGAGTGGCACAGTTTGGTTTGGTTTCACTGTGTGTGTGAAAAACCCTTCAAAAGCAAATTCCTCAAACGTGAAACACAGGCATGAATGACAATTTAAATCCAAGAGTTATGCTATTAGAGAAAGAAAAGTCACGTAAATGCTCTTTCAAAATTGCACTGTCACTTTTTGTAGTACTTAAGCTCAAGCAGATTTCCTAAACATAGTAATGTAGAATGTTCAGAAATGCATTTGTCTCTTCAAGATAAGCACTCTGCCAAAATACGGGGTCTGAAATACACCAGCTGTTCTAGGAAAGCACGGCGCTCAAAGAACAAACTCCCTGGAGAATACTAGTCACTTAGCTGTAGTTTTTTCCGGAGTGTTGGAGGAATGCCTGGTGTCAGCTGGTACGGGAACGAAGAAAAGAATTGCCTCAAAAGTCCTGAATACGAGGATGACAGCAGGGGCTGGACTGCCAAATCAGATTCTGAGATCAGGAAGCAAAACAAAGCCAAGCAGGGAGGCATGATTCACTCTCTTATTTGTAGCCAATCAGGAAAGCAGTTGAGTTTCCACATGTGGATGAGTCACCACACCCAATTAGAAGCACATGTCTACACCACACCCAATTAGAAGCACATGCCTACATCTGCTCACATTAGCAAACAAGCATTGGTAAAACAAGTATTGATAAAACCAATTGTGTAACACAGCACATTATGTTTACTTAGAAACATGAAGGTTTAACCAAGAACAGATATATGATTTAACCCTAATCCCTGGGGATGCTGACAGATAGCGCAGGAGGCACCTTGGGGATTCCTGACATCTTTGCCCTAAAGTATTCTATTCCTAACTCCAAAAAATCATGTGCCTTACTGGAGTAAGAATATTCTAACATCTTGTTCTGACATATTCTAGAGTTAACCAGAAAACATAGAAGACATACTTATGAAGTACCACCACTTTATAAAACCATAAGCACACAATCACCAGTACTAATGGCCTCACAACACATCCTACTGCACTATCTGCCAGATCTTATGACCCTGACTTTCATCTGGACGTATTTGCTGATAATTTTAAAAAATAGAACTGAAGTGCCAAGTTATCATTAAGAGGTCTACACAATAAGGGTAAGAAAGAAATTGTAAGTCCATGATCAATCTCTTTAGCTTAATGCCTAGGGATGGTCACCGCTTACTTTAAATAAAGCACTGGGCAATATTATCAGAAGATGACGGGTAGGTGGATCCTGAGATCATACTTTAAAAGAAGATCTTTTTCAGGAAAGCCAAAAGGGGAGTATTTTTATTATACAAGGAACTTTGTTCTATAAATTAAGCGTGGCCAGACAAATGAATATAAATGGGAAGGAGAATTTGCCCTGTTTATCTCTGAAGATACAGTGTCAGTGATATGGAAGAGAAAAGCCAAAATGTCTTAGCACCTGAAAACTATGTGTGGTGGGTCTAATGAATGTTGGAAAGGTTGTGGGCAGAGGAGTACACTGGAACATATATTGTGGTCTTATCTAAAAAAAGACCTTCCAGAATACTATACTTCAGCATGTAACTGAAATAGCAGAATCAGAAATGCCACTTCATTGTCTTATTTGAATTTACTGGTGATGATGTAAAATACCCTTTGTTATCTCAAATGAGTTGCATGAGTGATTTTTATGCTTCTCGCTGCCAGACAAAGCAGCTGAGATGTGTACATCGCAACACTTGTCTCATTACAACTGAAGTTGACCAATCACTGGCACCAAGATCCAATAGAAAAACTCACAGCCCTTGTGCATGACCAACTTTCGAAATACAATCAAGCCTGGGTTCTCTTTCAGACCTTTTTCAACAGTGAGCTCAATGAAGATTACAATGCTACTAGTCTGTGCTGATTAGGTCTGGCCATCTCAGGAAACCAGATAATTCTATGGACTAACGGAATATGCAAGACCACACAAATTTATGTTCTCTACTAAAGTGATTTCTACTGTTTTTTCTTAATGTAACATTTTTACCAGAGCAAAAGCTTGGAAGAACAATTTACTTACCTTTGGTAACTGACTTTCTGTTAGACACTATATCTAATCGCACATTCCTTTCCTTAGACTACACACCTTAGAATATACCCAAGGCACCAAATTCAATCTGGAGTTTTTATGCAGTAGTGTTCCCGTGTGCCACTAGGCGGCATCGTGTGGCTCCATGCTGACTCAATACAGTCTCCACCTGATGAAGCAGAACTGCATATAAGAGGCACTCCTGTACATTGACATCAGTTTCTTGTCTTTTATCTTTCCGTCACCTCAGACATGGAATGTGAACTACTGTTGGTAACAGTGTGCAGATCAATAGCTTGGGACCGTTTTAGCTGTTAAAAAGAAGTCACTTCACAAAACAGGGAGGTGGTAGAGCAGTGAAGAATCTGCAGTTAAGAGTATCCACCAGAAAGAATGTTACCAAAGATAAAAAACACTCTTCTGAAGGATACCTTGAGACACAGTTTCCTTACCTTAGATTAGACAGCTAAGCAATACCTCCCCCAGCTGGTGGGTTTGCAGAGTGGACTAAATGTCCTGCAGAATCGAGCAGTGGAAGAGGCGTTCCCACCAGATCTAGATATTGAGTGCTTTGTGAATATATGCACCAATAAACATTTTGCAACCTAGCAGATATCAAGGACAGGCACTCCTCTTGCCATTGAACGGGTAGCTGCCTTAGCCCAGGTAGAAAGGACTCTCAGATCCTCTGCAGGCTGCTTCTTAGCTAGCATGTAGATCTTGATACAGCGGACAATCCATCTTGATAAAGTCCTCTTCTGCACAGCCTCCGCTTTCTTTGTTCTGGAAGATCCCACAAAAAATTGATTGTCCGCTCAATGTACTTTGGTATGATCTATGTAAAGGCTTAAAGCTCTTTTGGTGTTGTACAGAAGGATCCTCTTTTCCCCTTTCAAAGGGTATAGGGGAGCAAATAAACGCAGATAAACTGATGGATTGGCCAACATGGCAGGGAGTCACAACTTTTGGAAAGAAGGCTGTACGAGTCCTCAACACCACTCTTTCTTGAAAAAAATGGGTGTAGGTTGGATACACCAATAGTGCCTGCAGTTCACTCATGTGATCAGCTGACATAATCACTGCAAGGAAAAACAGTTCCAGGGTTCAAGGCAGGGAGATGCAGCAAGGAGCTATGCATAGGATCGAAAGTTGTACACATAAGAAATGTGAAGACCAAATTAAGGTGCTGAGTCATCAAAAACAATTTGAGAGGGAACTTATGTGTCAAACCTTTAATAAATCAGATCACAACATGCAATTTGAACAAGGACAGTTGGTTCGGCAAACATTTAAAGGCTGATAAATAATCTTTTACGGTGCCCACTGCAAGTCGTTGCTGGTCTAAGAATAAACAATATCCAAAAGCTTCCCTTCAAAGGCGCTGATGCCATTGACACCACATCAGGTTCTGAACTTGACACAGCATGCCATGTAGATGGATTTCATGGAAGGGTGTCTCACAGTGAGAATAACATCTACCACCTTAGGTGGCAGATCAAAAGCAGCTAACTGCTGCGCTCGATCTCCATGCTTAAAGATATAATTTGCACATGGTCAGTTGAAGGACTTCGTCTCGCAGTTGGGACAGGAGATCCTCCCAAAGTGGCAGCTTGATCAATCAGTGGAAAGATGCTCATCCTCAGGAGTTTCCAACACAACCCTCTCCTGGCCCAATCCATAGCCATCAATATGGCTTGAGCTTGATCTTCTTGAAGACTTTAGGTAGGGGAGGAAATAGCTGGAAGGCGCACAGGAGTTCCTTGATCTATGAGAGATGGAATGCATCTCCTAATGAGTATTCTAGTGGAAACTTTAACACACAGAATTGCTGATACTGCTAAAGCGGTGGCAAAAAGGTTTAGTTTGGGTCCCCCGACTTGTGACAAACAGACTGCACCATCTTGTGATGTAGATCCCACTCGTGATCGACCAGACGATGTCCACTCTGGCATTCAGTGACCCTGCCAGGTAGTGAAAGACCAGAAAGATGCTCTGGCACTCTCGCAACCTCCAAAAATGTAAAGCTTCTGGTGCAGGATCTAGGACCCCACAAAACTCTGCTTGTTGCAGTACCACATGGTGATGGTGGTGTCTTTTAGAAGCTGTACTAGCCACCCCTTGATGGATGACAAGAAGGCCTTCAGAGCCAGATGAATGGACTGTAGCTTTAGTAGGTTGTTGTAGACTTCTGATCTCCATCTCCCACAGGTCGTTCCTCACCTCACCCAAGCCAAGCAGTGATTTGTCCGTAACCACTCTCAGCTTTGGGTGGAAAGAGAAAGTGGTCTGCTGCAGGACAAAGTGCAATCGGCCTGCCCCAGGACAAGGTGCAATCAGTCTGCCACCATGTAGGTCGAGAGCCATCTCCACCTGGATGGGGTCAGAAAGGTCACCTTGATGCTGAAAAAAACTTAATTTTAGACTCTACTGCAGGTCTTGCTTAAGCCATGTGGCATAGTTAGCAAGGAGGATGGATAAAGCTAAGAGGCTAAGAAGCCTCAGAGCCACCCTCATCTGTACCCAGGAGCAAGCCTGATACTTCAGGGCCATAGCTTGAATGCTTTGCAGAGTAAAAGCCCTAAACTCCACTGTGTCCAGAACTACCCCAGTGAATGAAAGCCTCTGTGTGGGAATCAGGTGGTGCACAACTGACTGGGACAAGCCCGCCTTCATCTTCTAGTCAACTCCTGACCTCAGAAGATGGGCAGTGACCACTGCCATGAGCACTCAAGGAGGCTGAGGTGACGCCAAACGGGAGCCGGACAAAGTGAAAATCTCCTAGTTCACCCTGAACTGCAAGAAATGCCTGTGGGACTACCGGACTGGTATATGAAAAATACATGTCCTGCATGACCAAGAGAACCACTTAGGCTCCCAGGTCGAGAGCATTTCAAATCTGTCCTTCTGTAAGAAAGTGTATTCCAAGAAAGAACCGACGCTCCTTTCCTTTATTGGAATGAGGAAATAACAAGAATAACAACACCCGTCTTTCTCAGAGTCCAGTGCCCTTTCTATGACATCCTTGGTGAGCGGCAGGTGTACATCCTGTACGAGGATGGGAAGACGCACTGCTGAAATTTGTTCTGGTGAAGGGGGGATACTGGATGGGCAGGAGAGACAAAGTAGGGCACAGCTTGTCAGAACAATTCACAAGACTTATCTGTAGGATGTGATGGATCGCCAACTGGGAGTAAATGTGGAATCCAGCCGCTCACTGGCTGGATATGCACCGCAGGGGCACACTAAAGTAGTCTGTTGGCCACTCTAGCCCCTACATTTATGGAACTGGTGTGGAAATTGCTGGGCAGGGATTAACAGCTCCAATGAATGTACAGTAACTTTGCTATCTTTATACAAAAACAAGCATTCACCAAATACACAATGATTATATATTTTAAATCAGAAACAAATCCAAGAAAAACAAAATGTTATTTTTAATAGGAAGGTTGGAGTCTTTTTAAATTCAATTGAGGCCACTCATCATCCATACTGTATCCTGTTTGATGAACTTAACATTGTTTCCACAAATCAATTTGAGTATACTAACTTAATTTTTATCCCCCAATTTCAAATTCCTTCACATTTACAGAACATTTTATTATTTTAAATTTTACTTTTTTCTTATTTATTTATATACAATATATAAATCTGTTAATATTTCATATTCTAAGCTGACGCGGACCCCCTCAGTAGGCTTTGCGGACCCTCAGTGGTAAGTGGCCCACAGGTTAAGATCAACTGGCCTTTTCAATTATAAACAATATCTGGCCCAAAGACATGGCAATGGTGACAAAATCAGGTGGCTTCCGGTGCGACTGGTTAGGGCTGAATCCCTGCATTCATTTATTAAGGTGTTTTAGTGTAAACTACCACTTTCTGTGATGGGCAGAATGATTGTCTAAAATGGTGTTATTGCACAGGTTGCCCTATTTCTTTGCCAATACTTTCGTACAGATTAGGAAGCTCTTTCTCAGAACAGAAGCTGCATTGTCTGGAAATTGCTCCGAAGGCCAAAATGTAACTTGAGTTGCTACTTGAAGCTCAAAGCTGGAGGCACTCCATACGTCCCCAAAATCCTGCAATGGGTGCTCCAGACGTTTTGCCTCTTTGCCAAAATTGCTGACAGATCCGCTTCGGCCAGAGCTGGAGTAACTTTGATTGGGGGGCTGGTGTGTGCTACAATGTGGGTACTCTAGTGAGTGCTGAGGAGATACACGCAACATGAAATACCACTGGAGAAATTCTTAATCTAGGCAGCAGTTTCGAAAGTACTCACACCTACTTGAGGTGGTGTGGAAACAGAGGCTGATGCACTCACAAAGATCCTTTTTACTTGGTGATGGTACAATGCTTTATTACTGTAGCGTACAATGCCATTAGGCCAACCAATGTTAAGGATTTCCCATCCTTACTAACGTAATGCAACGAAGACCTGGGGGAAATGTTCCCTGCAGCATGTAAGGCAGGTTTCTCAAAATACTGTTTGAAGCTTCGACAGTCTAAATATTTCCATCATACAAACCTGAGCTGGGTACACCTAAAGGTCATGTATCAGAATACGGCTCTTTTAGGTACCCGCTGTAAAGCAAAAGGACTGCCTTTGGACCCAAAGTGTAGACCTGAAGGGGGGTTGCTGTTCACGAAATACATTTCAGAATGGGCTGGTAAAAGGGATTTGAATGTGTCTAGGGTATGTCTGAATTGACTCATGTTACGAAACAAGGTAGACAAATTAAATCGTAAATTCATTTGCCTTGCATTGGCACTTGCAAAATGTCACATTGCTATGAAATGGAGATCTTCGATGGTTTCAGATCTCAATAGGTAGAAAGTAGACTGATAGAGATTTTGCCTGAGCGGAGGTGAATACTACTGCATGCCAGATGGGTGACACTTCCAGACCCAAGCTGGTACTGAACCTGGAACCCTTAATGTGGACTATTAATCCCCAAACTGATGACTAAAAGCAGCAAAAGGTGAACCTCTCCAAAATGTGTTGTCGCACATGATGTCTTTAGAAACTGTTTATAAAATAAAAGTTCAACTGAGGATTCGTCAAACGTACTGAAAGATAATGCACATAGTAGCAGCCTTGATATACATTTCTTTGAATGTCAAAGGTGTTCGCAGTTGGGAGATGGGCTTTCTTGCTGTAACAACCTTAGAGAGAGATCTATGTTGCTCTATGTGATTCTGACTTGACAATGCAAACTGATATTTGCAATATGCAATATCTGCAGATGACACCGTCTTTGCATTAATCTTTTTCTCTGGAACATAGACATGAAAATGTTGTAAGAATCAATATTGTGCCAAGACAATTTATGAGTTATACTAAACTTTATTGAAAGTAATTAAAACCAATTAAAAAAAGGTCTGTTTCAGAGGAGGTATCAATCCACTGGATCTGCTTATTCTAGAACTGGACTTGTTTCTTTTCATGTAAGAACTATAATGCCTGCACTATTGATCTGATGTGCCCAGCTTTAGTTTTAGTAACAGTTGCTTGTTTCAGCTCAGCGTCTTTATTAATGGTAATACATCTTGTTTACATAATGGAATGCTTTTGCATTATGAGCTGCATACTCAGCTTAGTGTGTGGTAAGGCTTGTCATTTTATATTATGTCATGGCATGGTATGGAATGGTATTTCATGGTATAATATGTTATGGCTTATTATGTTATAGTAGGGTATAGTATGGCCCATCATTGGACAGTGTGGCATGGTATGGTCTATCACTGTATGGTATGGTACGGCCTGTTATTGTGTAGTATGTTATGGCACATCGTTGTATGGTGTGTCATTGTATAGTACAGTATGGCTCTCACTGTATAATATGGTATTATATGGCTTGTCACTGTATATAATGCTGTGGAACGGACTGTCATTGTATATTTTGGTACGGTATGTAATTGTACATTATGATATGGTATGGCCTGTCATTGTATGGTATGGTCTGCCTTTATATAGTATGGCAAAGCCTGTCATTGTATAATATGGTATAGCTTGTCATTGTATAGTATGGTATGGCCTGTCATTGTACAGTATGATCTGGTATGATACTGCCTGCCATTGTGTGGTATGGTATGGTATGTCATTGTATAGTGTGGCCTTTCATTCTATGGTATTGTATGATATGGACTGCAATTGCATAGTATGGTATAGCATTGTCTGTCACTGTATGGCTTATCACTGTATGGCATGGTACGGTCTGTTACTGTATAGTATGGTGTGGCTTATCACTGCATAGCATGGTATGGTATGGCATGGTTTGGCTAGTCACTGTATTTTATGGTTTGGCCTGTCTGTATAGTATGGTATGGCATGTTATGGTATGGCCTGTCACTGAATAGTATGGCATGGTATGGTTTGTCATTGGGTAGTATGGTATAGTATGGCCTGTCACTGTATCGTATGGTATTTTATGGCCTGTCATTGTATGGTATGGTATGGCCTGTCATTATATTGCATTGTAGCTGTGGCCTGTCATTGGTTGGTGTGGTATGGTATAGCCTGTCAGAATATAGAGAGCTATGGCCTGTCATTGTATAATATGGTATGGTATAGCGTGGCATGGCCTTTCATTGTATAGTATGTCATGATATAGTGTGTCACTGTATAGTACAGAATGGTGTGGCCTTTCATTTTATAGTATGTTAGGTTTGGCAATCTTTGTTACAATGTACACACTACGGTATGAGATGAAGCACAATAGGAGTGGCCAAATAAACAAAAAAAGAGCTTTACAATAAAATTTTATTTTCACACTAGTATGTTCTATGCAACCTATATTTGCGCAAATATAAAACAATTTATAACACACCTTCTTTTCTGCATAAAACATTTACTCATGCCCAACACATCCTATAAAGTATGAATTGTACCAAAAAAGCAGTGTGTTACAAACTGAACGAGAGATTACTTAATTACCATGGAACAAAGCCATTAATATACTTTGAAAGGTTGTCAGCAACGCTAACAATCTACGGCCTGCTGGGTGTTGTGCTGTACCAAATAGTAAAAGGGGAGAGGCTGAAAAGTTAGAGGGAACATACACACACAGGAAACGAGCGTGTGAAAGCAACAACGCAGAAGAAAACTAGGAGCAAGACGATCTACAAACACATTGTGAAAATCCTATTATGCTGCTCTACATTTCTCGTCCATAGAAAGCAACATGCTGGCGAAATGTACACATTTTCTTCAAATTATTGAGCCGCAACAAAGCTTAACATCTTTGTATACATTAGGCTACGGGAGGAAAAACAAAACAGTGCTTTATAATATAATGTTATTTACACACTCGAATTTTATGTAGTAAGTGACGCTAATCACCTATGGCCTGCTTGTGTTCTTAAACTGCACCAAAGAAGAGACTAGGAGAAGATGGAAAGTAAAAAGGAACATACACAGGAAACATGCGCGTGAAAGCAATAGTACAGGAGTAAGCCTACCTAAAACACATACACTCGTAGTAAGTGCTGCAAGTATAAGAAAAAAAGGCTGAGACAGAAAGCAGAAGTAGTGGAAGGACATGCCTGTGACAGACTAAGTAATAATGGAGGCTTGCAAGCGTAATGGTGGGTTTATAAAAGTCTTTATTTCTTTCTTGTTATTATTATTATTTATTTTGTTCGCTATTGTCTTGAGCGCTTCATAGTTTAGTTCTTGAGTGGTCTTTTCTTCTTTCTTCCCTTGTTTCAGGTGGTCATCTCGGATTGCAGCGAGGAAGTTTATGTGGGAGAAGAAGAAAAAAAGAGATCGTTTAGATGGTACGTTTATCTTTTCTCTGTTTTTGTTTTTCTTTTTTTACCTGTCCTTTTATATTTTCCTGTGTCTTTCTCTCTTCTGTCTCCAGTCTCACTGCTTTCTGTCTTGGTAGTCTTTTGCACTTCTGGTTTTCCTGCTCTTCTTTCTGGTCTGTTCTATGTTATATGCTTTTTTTCTAAACCCTTCCTTCTCGGTCAGCGGTTTGCTCTGTTGCTGTCTCGTTTATCTTCTTTTTTTTTATTTTTTTTATTATCGATAAAGCATGTTTCTCCCTCCTTCCCTGCTTTATTTTCTTATCAGCTGTTTTCCCTGATTGCGCCTTCTATTGTACTGTGCCCGTGCCCATGCGTGCTTCCCCCACCTCTCTTTCGTACTACGGCCCGTCCCCCGTTCACGGAGAGGTTCGTACCTAAACTGGCCACGTTCTTCCCTGAACGTAGCTGGTCTCTGCGCGTCTTCTCCCTCCTTATTTTCAGGAATCTTCCGTACCGCCGTCCTCCTCCTCCGGCCTCTCTACTCCGTGACTCTCCAGGATTCTGTCTTGCCTCGCGCTCCTTTGTCTCCCGATGCCGTCGTCCCTCTGTTCTCCACTTCTGCTGTCGCCTCGGGGTCCCGGTTCCAGCACTCACAGGGTTTTTAACCCCCTTGACCTCTGTCTCCTCTTGGTGGCTTCTGCTTCCCAGCGGCTCCGCCTCCTCCTGCACGACATCCATGAACTGCGAAATGCCCCTTGGGTACTTCCACTGCGGCTCTGAACTCGGCACCCTGTCACAATGCCCAAAAAAGAAAGCAGTACTTGGGCTATACACCAGGGTTGGTGGAGACACAAACAGAAAGTTAGGCCAAAGTGAAGCCAGCATGCTCTTACCAAACAGGAGCCAGCAAATAAGACTCACAATGAAGCCGACAAATGATCAGCAATGGGAAGACTCCAAGCCCATTTTAAGCTAACAAAATGCAGGGGTTTAAGTGGGCCAGATCCTGTCGGTGCTAAGCACAGACAGTTCTCAAAATCAGATGCTGAGAGCGGTTCATATTGGGCTCTCCAATTTTGCTTTCTCTCTGGGGATAAACCATATACGGCCTCGGCAAATTCTCACCCTTCCCTAGTCTTCATGGGAATTTCGAAGAGACTTCTTTGATTAAGCATGAAGCCACAATTGTGAGCTATGAACACCTGATAGTTATCTGAAAGCACACACAGCGGTATTTGCAGGGGGCAAGATGGGTGGTAGATGGACTGGGGCTCTAAATGTAATGATTAGCTGCTGAACGCGGATGGTGCATTTTCATCTGATTAGACTAATGGAGAGATCTAAAATGGAGAATAAAGCATTCTCTAAAAACTCTTCTTTCACCAAAGGTTACCGTGATAAGGAGTTCACTACCACTGATACAAAATTCTGTTGAGTGTTTTTTTTATTTTTTATTTCTAGTTCATTGCACTCTGTCACAAACTCTTGGTTCTGCGGTCCTGCTTTACTGAAAGACAGAGCAATGAGACTGTCAGGAAAAATACACAAACATTCCTACCCTCTCATAATGCTATTACAGGCGCAGTTATCTTTCTGGCTGATTTGCGCCCTGGGAGCTCAGTGTCATTGCTACTTCACCCTTGTGGAGGTCTTTAGCCCTTCAGCCAGAACTACTGGTAACTAACTCATAAAATGTGTCAGTTGTTTAAAACTACCAGTATTTTTCCTAAAAAATCCTTTTCAGATTTACTATTAATAATAGCACAGAAAATGTTTCTGCATAAATGTCAATACAATGTTGCTAATGATTGTGTGCAAGAACTGTTTATGAATTTGTGCAACACAGGATTCTAGACCCCTCTATTAGATCACCTCTTTGGTTACGGAGGCTACACCCCTTTACAGGGTCCTAGTTGTTTCACGACCACGCCCCTTATGAGACCCCCCACCTTTCCCATCCCGCTTAAAGCACTGACAAAATGTATAGCAAGCGACAGCTCAGGCCTTGCCTCAGGCAATACCTAAAAATTAGTCTTATTTACAACTCACAACCTTCCTGAGTACACAACTGTCTTTAAAAAAAAAAAAAAAAAAAAAACACTCTCACGCAGTGTTACTGAAAGAAGCACAATTCACACGAGGCACTGCAATGGGGATTACTCCTCTCATTTGTGCCTCTCCACCATCAGGTCCCTTGGGAAGAACAAAAGTATAAGTAAAAAGAAATCAGTTCTAATAAGCAAAAGTATTGTCCTAGCTTACTTTGTCCAATCGTCTGTTTTAGTATTTCAGTAGCCTATCCCCTTGATGGCGCTCAAACACCCAACATGCTTGGGTTAGACCTCATAGTTCCTTTTTAGTGCATCACACCTCATGGTTCCCGTTAGAAATGGGGTCTCTAGTCAGCAGTGGTTTACACCTAGTCAAGATAAGGGAAGTCCCACATCTAAGATAACCCCTGCTCACATTCTTGATAGCTTGGCTAAAGCAGTTAGGCTTATCTCAGAGGCAATGTATAAAGTATTAGTCCACATATGCAGTAACACTGTAAAAACACCATAAAAGTACTCCACACCAGTTTAGAAAAATAGCCAATATTTATCGGAGTAAAATTAAGACCAAAATGACAAAAGTCCAACATACACAATTAAAGATACACATTTTCAAGGATTATGAAGTACAGTGCTTAGAAGCAACATAGCTCCAACTAGGGCTATCAAAATGGCTTGGTGGAGTTGCTTCCAAAGGTCCGGCGCCACCCGCAAGGGAGCATGGCCAGGCTACAGAGTTGAGTAGATCCCAGTTACAGTACCTTGGGAAAACGATGAAGAAGCAAAGATGTTGCACAGAGTCAGGGAGGAGGGGCGTCACTGGAGCCAGTGCAGCGTTGGTTCCTTTCTGTCACCGGGGACGTAATGTGTTGGTTCCTTACGAATGCGGAGGAGGTCATGCAATGTTGGCAGCGAGGCAACAGTTCGTTAGGAAAAGGCGGGATGGATGATTCCAACAGGTCAAGACGTGAGGCGTGAATTTCGCAATCACACCACAGGGCCACAGGTGCTGTGGGGGTCGGGGGCCATGGACCTTGGTCACCCGGCACTCTGGACTCACCCTGTGGCGGGACTTCGGTGGCACTGCGATTGGCCTGTGTTGTAAGTCATGGTCATTGCACTGAGCGGGGCCACGGCACCAGTGCAGGCAGCGGTACAGGGTCGGAGAACGATGCTGGTTTCAAAGTCGGTCTGGAAGTCGATGCACTAGTTTCTTCCTTGCTGCACCAAAACTCACTCCCAAGGGCCCAGGAACTGGATTTGGCACCACCTGGCAAGTCAGGACTCTCAGCAAGAGAGCCCAGGTGTGGGATGGTGAAGTATCTGACGTCCATGAGACTTCTTAACGGGAAGCAAGCTAGGTCCAAGTCCCTGGAGAACCTCTGGAAGCAGGATGTAGAGAACAAAGTCCTGTCCTTGCACTCCCAGGATAGAAGCAGCAGGCCAGCAGAACAAAGCAATGGGCAGAGTGGCAGTTCCTCTGACAGCATCCAGCTATTCTTCCTGGCTGAATTTCTTCAGTTCAGATGTATTCTAACTATGTGGTATCAGAGGTCTAGTATGTATACCCATTTGAAGTTTGTCTACGTCAAAGATAAAAAGAGAAGTCTCTGTAGTGCAGAAAACCCTGCCTTTTCCTGCTCTGGCCCCAGACACACTCCAGGCGGTTGGAGACTGCTTTGTGTGAGGACAGGCAAAGCCCCATACAGGCGCAAGTGTTGGCTCCTCCCACCACTCTAGCTCAGGAAGACCCATCAGGATATGCAACACACACCTCAGCTCCCTGTGTGTGACTGTCTAGAGTGAATCCACAAACAGCCCAACTGTCATTTTGACCCAGATGTGTATTCAAAAGACAGGCAAAGGCACAGAAATCCATCTGCTCCCAGTGGGAAATTACACTTACAAGATATTTCAAGACAATCCCCATGTTACCCTATGGGAGAGACAGGCCGTGCAATAGTGAAAACCGAGTTTAGCAGTATTTCACTATCAGGACATGTAAAACACATCAGTAAATGACCAACCTTTTAAACGCAGTGCACCCTGCCCATAGGGCAGCCTTGGGCCTACTTGAGGGGGTGATGTACATGTAGTAAAAGAGACGGTTTGGAACTTGCCAGTCGAAATGGCAGTTTAAAACTGGACAGACAGACACTGCAGTGGCAGGTCTACTCATGTTGGTGGCACAATCAGTGCTGCAGACCCACTAGTAGCATTTGATTTACAGGCCCTGGGAACATATAGTGCACTTTACTAGGGACGAATCAGTAAATCAAATATGCCAATCATAGATAAACCAATCACAAATATAATTCAGAGAGAGAGAGAGAGCACTTGCACTTTAGCACTGGTCAGAAGTGATAAAGTGCCCAGAGTCCTAAAGCCAGCAAAAACGAAATTCAGCACAGGATCAAAAATCGGAGGCCAGAAGCAAAAAGACATGGGGAAAACGTGCCAAGAGCTGACAGGTTTAACAGTTTCCTTTTAGTTTCACTGTTGCTTTCTAACAAAAACCTATATCTGTTCTAGCCTAATTCAAATCAACCATCTGGATCACAGATTCACTTGCTTCATTATCCTGTCCTCTGCTCAGCCAGAGCAACGGGGCAGGGCTTCCTTTTTTTTGTCCAGCCTTTAAGGCCTCTCTTATACTCCCTTTGTGGCCAACCTACTGGGATTATCTAGTTGTTATTGTCTTCCCAGAGTTCAACAGAAAAAAAAGAATCCCAACACACACAAGGCGTGGGGTGAGGTCCGGAGGGGGGTTAACTATACATAGAAAAAAATCCTCCCCTTTCTCCTTTTCCCTAGCGTCTGTCTGCACCCATGCATCTATACATGCAATGGCTCTCCCCTGGCAGGACTATTAAGGCCTCATTACGATCCTGGCAGTCATGAGACTGCCAGGGCCGCACTGGAGGTAAGACCGCCGCCAAAGCAGCGGTTTGGCCTCCATATTATGACTCTGGCGGAGCCGCCATGGTCCGACCACCGACACCGCCAGGTTGCCGACAGCCTGGCGGTGCCGGTGGTCTCAATCCGGCAGGGCAGTGCTGCCATTGGGATTACGAGTCCCCTTTCTGCCAGACTTTGTATGGCAGTAGTCTTGCCATGCAAAGGCTGGCGGATACAGGGTGCAGGGGGCCCTATGGGGGCCCCTGCACTTGGCATGGGCAGTGCAGGGTCCCCCATGGATAGCCCAGTCTCGCTTTTCACTGCCTGAATTACAGGCAGTGAAAAGCACGACGGGTGCTGTCAAACCCAAGGTACCACCACTTTGCCGCCGGCTCAATTATGAGCCGGCGTCAATATTAAGGCCCTGATCCCTGCTGGCCCAGCGGGCAGACGCGCTGTTTCCGCCTGCCAGGCCAGTGGGGAACTCTTAATAAGATCGGCGGGCGGAAGACCGGCGTGGCAGTCTTCCATGCGAATGAATTTGGCAGGCAGACTCCGCCGCCCGCCAAACACATAATGAGGGCCTTAGTCTTAATGGTGGAGGGCTGAAGCTGGCCAGTCTCCACACTTGTCCATGTCGTCCTCCTCCGTCACAGGTTCCATTTTGCTGGGCTCCTCTGTTTCCCCTGTGTGTCCTTAACTCTTAGCGTGGCATCACCTTAGCAGTTTGGCATTTTCTAAGTAAGGGCTCCCACCATCATAGCTCCTCTTCTTCTCTTTTCAGTTCCAGAGGCAGCAGCAAAGCCCACTGTGGACGACATTGTCCTTTTTGGCCTTCCTAGTTCCTAGTGCTTGGTGCACAAAGGAAGTCTTCTCTAAATACATTTCCTGCTTCCTTATCCTCTAGTCTGCATTCTCTTTTCTTCAATAATCCTTTCTCCCTTTATAATCCACTATCACCTTCCCTACATTCCATTGTCCATTCCACAGTCATCGGAGTCCCGCTGCACCTCCAGGTAGGTCCTTGTCATACGCCTCAACACACACACAGCAGTAATTCAGTTTTTAAAACAGAGACAAACTAAGTATAGTTGATAGCTTGGCTAAATATTAACCTGAAATACACGTGTTCTTCCAATAATTCTTTTGGTGCTTAATTCTGTACCACCTCTTGCAGCCATATGGCATGAGTAGGGAATGTACTTTGTGCCTTACTTATGTCCTATACATACAATAGCACACTTAAGTTGAAGCATTCCAACTGTAGTCAGCTGTGGCAGACATTACGCAAGTGTAGATGTGACTTCCATAATTGATGTGCGAACACGGTGTAGTCATGCTCTCTACCACAAATGCAGGTGGTGGATGGTAAAAATAAAGATTTAAGGTAGAACAGTGGGACCTTTCCATTTCAGCAATATTGTGATTGTTTTATCACTTCGCAATCACCATGATAGAGGTGGATTGATACCTTAGATCAGCTTTTACTAGTTTTAAGGAGAAACTGGATCACCTATGAGGAATTCTTATATAAATATCCTGTTGAACCTCTCGGTCTCTGAAAATACTACATTACAGTCTCTGAAACCAGTGCTTTAATGTAACGTTGTCTGTATGTATCACAGGGAGACAAGGCTAATGCATGGGTGAAGCATTCCCATCGCTCAATGCCCAGGACATATTATTTATTGTCAGGGCCAACACGTTTCCTGTTTACTTTATCCTTTGGACAAGTAGACCCAGCTGCTTGAAGCACAAACCTTTTTGCTGCCAGTTTACATTACAGATCTATGAAAGGACTAACTGCCACTAAAGCAGGATGTGTACTTTTGAGTGTATATGGTTTAAATTTTTGTATGTGACTAATTATTAGAGTGCCGTTACTACTAGGAACATCGCAGTACGGAAATGCAGTGAGCTCAGCCTGCATTAGTGCTTTATTAACGTTAAAAAATATGTACATATGTTTGCTAAATGTAACAATCTGAGACAATTTATAATGCTCTCAGAATGCTGCCTGTTTACATGCAGCAGCCTGTCTGCAATATGGGTGACTTTGTGATTTCGAAATAAAAACTACACAAAATACTTCCAACTTGAAATGGTGTTTGTGCAACTTTAGGTACTGTTTCTCTGAGCCACCCGAATGTGTTTGATGTATGCCAATATTAAAAACAAGCACTGGCAAAGCCAAAAGGTCATTCCTAAGCAAGAGCTATTGGCTTTGGCAATGTGTTTTAGCCATTTTGTACACCAGTGTGGCGGCTGTTCAGCATGGCTAAAAGTTAGTGGCATGAGATGGGGTAGATTGGGGGTATAGAGGAATGGGGCTGTTTAGGGTAGAGTGGAGTGGTCTGGATTGGCATTGAGTGGAGTGGGGTAGAGTGGGGTAGAATGAAGTGTGATGGGTTGGGGTAGATTGGATTGGAGTGGGGTAGAGTGGTATGGATTGGAGAGGAATAGATTGAACAGGGGTAGATTGGGGTGGAATGTGTTAGACTGAGGTGGAGTGTGGTAGATTGGAGTTGAAAAGACTGGGGGTAGATTAGGGTGAGATATATTGGGGTGGGTAGAAAGGAGTAGGGTAGATCGGTGTGGAGTGGGATATATTGGGGTAGACTTGAGTGAAGTGGGATAGACTAGAGGTGAGTCAGGTAGATTGGAGTGGAATGGGCAGAATGGAGTGGGGTAGATTGGGTGGATTATAGTAGGGTAGAAAGGAATGGAGCGGGGTAGACTGGGTACTTTACAGTGGGGTAGATTGGAGTGGTGTGGGGTAGATTGTGATGGGCTGGGGTAGATTGGAGTGGGATGGAGTAGAGTAAATTGCATTGGAGTAGACTGGCATAGATTGGAGAGGTGAAGATTGAATTGGGGTAGATTGGGGTGAAGTGGAGTAGACTTCAGTGAAGGGGGGTAGATTGTAGTGGAGAGCAGTACAGTGATGTGGAGTGGGGTAGATAGGAGTGGGATAGATTGGAGCAGGGTAGATTGGGGTACAGTGGAGTGTGATATATTGGGGTAAATTGGAGTGGGGCAGATTTTAGTGGAGTGGGGTAGATTTGAGTGCGGTAGACTGAACTGGAGTGGGGTAGACAGGAGTGGAGAGGGGTAGACTGGAGTGAAGTGGGGTAGACTGGAGTGGGATATATTTGGTGGATTATGGTGGGCAGACTGGGGAGAAACTGAGTAGACCGATTGGAGTGGAGTGGGGTTTGTTGGAGTGGAGTACAGTGGAGCTGGTGGAGTGGGTTGCGGTAGATTGGGAATGGATGGGTGGGGTAGATTGGAGTAAAGTAGTCTGGGGTAGATTAGAGTGGAGCTGACTAGATGGGGTAGATTGAAGCAGGGTTGTTTGAGGAAAAGTGTGGTAGAGTAGATTGGAGTGGGATGGGTTGGGGTGGAGTGCAGGGCCACTGGAATTATGCAGCAGGAGAGGTACAAATTATACAACAAGGTTGAGTAATTTATGTGGCAAGAAAAGGAAAATTATGTAGCATAATGCGGCACATTTTGCAATACGATTACTTCATTATTTTGTCATTTAAAAAACAAATGATAACACACTGGACATTGGGTGCACCTCATTAGTAATGTAACACACAAATATAACAATAAGCAACAGAAAGGTGACCAGTCCAGCTTTGTAAAGGGCCTTTCACTGCACAGCAACACGTGTCATCGCATAGTTAGTAACTTTTAAACTGTTTGAACTAGAAATAATTTTTTTTGTTGAACTCTGCAGATTATGCAGCAGAAGATGGATTATGTGGCAAATGCAGGAAATATATAATTATGCAAAAATAGCTGCAGCTGCACAATTCCACTGGCCCAAACTAAGAGGCAAGTCAGTGTATCTTATATGTGACTAGACTTGTATTATAAATGGAGTAAACATTTAGGCCAAACTCTTTAGGACAGAAAATAGCCACTCCAGTTTTCCGCCCACTGGCCCTATTATGAGTTTCCTGCTGTCCCAGCGGGAAAAAGGCCACAACATTGACGCTGCTCGTAATCGAGCCAGTGGCCATGTTGTGGTGCATCCAGTGGGACAGCACCAGTCACACTTTTCACTGCCTGTAATTCTGGCAGTGAAAGTTTGACGGGGCTGTCCACAGGGGCCCCTGCCGGTGGGACCGCTATGCAAAAGCCGGCAGAGAGAGGACTCGTAATCCCCAGGGCAGTGCTGCCCTGGCAGAAAAAGACCGGCAGAACCGTCAGGCTGTCGACCAACGGCAACCTGGCTGCTTTGGCGGCAGGCTGACCGCCACTGCAAGTCTGGCGGCCCCAGGACGGCCAGACTCATAATAAGGGCCTTAGTCTATTAAACAAGAGCTTTTTGTACAGCAGACATGCTGCATCAACATATTTAAAGGTGATATCTTATGTGATAATGAAGCAAATGGCATCTCAGTGAATTACATTTTTTGCAGAGGATTACATCATTTGAAACCAGTGTAAGGGTCAAGAGCATTACAATTAGGTCAAGTAGATTTTTTAAGTCACTAGAACTGCAGGTCTAGTAAAATTCTTATGATTTTTCAAGGCCTGGTTTGGGTAGAGTGGAATACAGTGTGGTAGATTGGGGTAGAGTTGAGTGGGGGAGATTGGAGACCCGCCAATATGCTGAAGGTGAGGAGGCCTTCCTGCATCAATGCGGTCATCCTTGCGGCCTCTGACCTGCAAGGAGATGCTGCACATAGCATGGGGCGAGGTCCCTGGAATGCATCAAAGAGCGGATCATGTGGAGTCTGCCCGCTGGTCAACAAGGGGGTATATCGACAGATGGGTGGCGGGGGTCACCGGGTGCAAGCCTGCAGTAAGCCACAAGGAGTGTAATGGATATGGATTAGGCGGGTGGACCCCACATTATCGGTTGGTAAACACACTCCAGGGACCTCACTACGAGGATGCAGATGTAAATCAAATATGGAACTCTCCTGACCTTTTCTGTGACACAACTGCGGTAGCTGTAGCAAATTGGAAATATGAAGGAGAGAGATCCAAGATCATGTATCAGAGGAGTTAATAAGGGGTGCAAATCTAGTAAAACAAGTTACTGTTCTGTCACTAGAGGAAGAGCTTTCGAAGGTGCAACCTGGCCTGAGTGTACAGCAAGTGGATGATGGATCGGAGCAGCATCCTCTCCTGGCTAACGGCAACCCTTGAGAGGCTGAGGGGCCTGAAAACAGGAGAGTGCAAGGTGGGGTAGACCAGCCACAGTCCCTTTTAGAGACTGTTTTGCATGAAGTACGAGAGTTGATAGACACTCAGACTAAGGAAATCGCTGCTCGCTGCCAGAGGCTGGGCAAAATAGAGGCAGTTGTGTCAAATTCCACCTATTTTGCAAGAGCTTGAGCAAAGAATGTCAGATCTGGAAGATTGTTCTCTCATCTGGGACAGGGCGATGAGTAATATTCAGAAAAAGCTGCTTGAATCACAGAACAAAACTGATGACATGGAAAATTATGCAAGGAGGTCAAACCTTCACTTTGTGGGGATACTGGAAAAGGCTGAAAGCCCGAGTTATCATCAGAGTATGTTTTCAATATATGGAATTGTTGATTAAATCATGCTTTCTGGAGAACCTGCCAGAGGATCTTTCCATTATTAGGGCCCATCGGATTCCTGCATAGAGGTTAACGAATGCAAAGTATTCTTGTACGGTAATTGTGAAATTTGTGGACTACAGAATAATGGAACTGATCCTCACTAAGGCAATCTAAAAGAAGTCATTCATGCTAGCAGAGAAAGTTCAGGTCTGGGTATTCTCAAATATGTCTGTAGCATCAGCATGCAGACAGAGAGACTTTATTGGCCTGGTAAGACAATTTAAGGGCAGCTGGGACCCAGGCCTCGATAGTTCAACAATCAAAACTAAAAGTTTTATCTAAAGGCCAATATTTTCTATGTTCATCTCTTGAAGAGGCTCAGAGCTTATTGAAAAGGGTCTAGGCCTGAAGATCGATGAAAAAAGACATTTCGCTGTTTTCACTGTAATGTTTGTTGGCTCTTTTTGAATTCAGGTTATTATGATTTGAGGGGAGTATGGCTTTTCCCTCTGCTATACCAGGGCACCCGAACTAAGAAGGGATGGTTGGGGTAGGGTGGGCGGGTACTGGGGTATAGGGGTTAATAAGGGGGGTGCACATGGTGTGGATTATATTTGTAAAAGAGCAGATACACCATCAGGAGTTCGATACAGGTCTTAAAACAAGCAGGGAAGGCTCACTGGAGGGTGCAATTGGATTGGCTCAGCCAGTTTTTCAGGCAGTTAGATTTAGGGAGGGCCCAACTCTTAAACAAAATAACTAAAATGTGTAAGATAGGTGTTGTCTTGTGCAATGTGAATGGCATCTTAAATAGACAGTAATATGGGCTACAATGTATTTTCTATCTCCATTCGACTCAGACCTTTTTTTTGTTGGAGACTGATCTAAAAAATAACAATCCAAAACTTCCCAAGAAGTAAGCACATGCTGTTTTCACTTCAGCAGGGCTGGTTGTGTGGTGGGAGGGAAGCAATATTTCTTTCAAAATTAGTAAACTGGGAGGTGAAAGAAGTAATAAGGGACAACAGGGAATGTGAATCTGGTTGACAGTCTGGACCAATCCGCTTCTTTGAATTTTTAGGGTCGCGCATGCGTATCGCAGGGAGACTCTTTTGTGTTTAGAAAAGGGCTCGGAGCCCTGTAAACTTCACGTCAGTGCTTTTTATTGGTTCCTAATAAAATCTGCTTGCTTTCATTAGTCGAAGGCACGCATAGGTCATGCCTTTTCCGGTGACAAGCCCTCCTCGAGCGCAGCGACCAAGTACAGAAAACATGCGAGGCTCGCTGTTTTCCATCGGGCTCGTGGACTTTTTTTTCTTTAATTTAGAGCGCGATTTCGCTTGGCAGAAGTCGAGCGCTTTACATACTTGATTTCACTTTTTCGGGGTAATGTACATAAATGCACTTTTGCCCGATAGGTGAAAAGTCGGGTTAAGAGTTTACAACGCGATCAGCTCTAACATGAGCAAACGCGAGACCCGTCGCATTGTAAATGCTTGTTTCAATTACTATGGACCTGTACAATATGAAGATATCCACTTAAAGGAACTGTTTGCTATAGCAATGGGGTGGAAGGTCTCTTGATATGGGGGTGAAGATTTTAATTTTATTTAGTACCTTAAACATGATACGTCAAATAGAATGAAGAAACACCTAAAGCTTAAAACCGCTCAATTCTTGATTCTATGAAGCATGATTTTAATTCTCCCAGATCAGGTACAATTCACATGCTTCTCTCGCTGATATAATATGTTTTCACAATTAGATTTTTTCTTGGTAACACAATCTCTAAGCTGTGGCATTATAGATATTATGGCTAATGCCTTCTCAGACAATCGGCAGCATTTATTACCCATCGAATTGGAAGAGTTATGTACCCCAAGTCTGAGGTGGCAGTTTGATGGCACTCTCTTGGCATGTCCGGTTTGGCTGGATGAAATGCAAATATTTATTTGAGAATTGTTTGAAGTTAATCAAAATACTGCCTCATGCTTGGCGGTATGGGATGCCTTTGAGGCAACATTTTGGGGCCAAGTGATTGCATTTAAATCAAAGCAGAATAGGCTTTGGAAAGCCCAAATTTGCAAGCTGCAGGCAACCCTTGATAGTGCTCAGGATTCTTTAGCTAGGGCAAGAGTAGGCAAAAGAGCTAGACTAAAAGAACAGTTTGAGCAGGCTAAGCAGAAGTGAAAGGATGTCTTTCTTTTGGAAGAGATTACTAACGGTAGACCTTTACAGCAAAAACAGTATGAGGAAAGTCAGTTTGTAGGTAGGCTACAGGCTTGGTCGACGCACCACAAGCAGGATTTGACATGTATTACTAAAATTAAAGATCAAAGCTCGAATGTAGTGCAAACAGCCTATCACAAAACGGTCAAAGATTTTTGAGACATTATAAAAATATTTATGAAAACGCCAAGGCAATCCCTACCTCAAGTCTCTAAGAGTTTTTTTGACTTATTAAGTTTCCATATTTGACAGATGTTCAGGTAGAGACATAACAGGAGGTCATCCTTGTTTGAGAGACTGCCCTTGCTCTGCAAAAGATGCTAAAACTAGTGGTAGCGATGGGATTCCAACTGAGGCTTACACAACATTTCAGAAAGAACAGCAACCTCATTTGGTGGAATTACTAAATAGAATTAACTGGGGGTGGATATTCTGTCCACCTTTAAAGAGTCAGTGGTGGTAAGCTTTTTAGGATAAACCATCCTCAAGTACAAAGTCATATCGCCCATTAAGCCTGCTTAATGCAGACTATAAGGTATTAGCAAAGAATTGGGCATCACACAGAGTTGTGGCTGGGCAAACGCTGGTTCATAGTGATCAGAATGGGTTCTTGTGAAATAGAACAATGGCGGCAAGTATCCATTATTTGGTACAGGCAATAGGTTTCCTTTCTAGTTTTCAAGAAGAAGCTGCCTAAAAGACATTCAGGAGTGCCCGGTGAGTCCCAAATGGGTGCAAAATAGCTATAGTAAGCTATACCTAAGGCACCATGGATCTGTGACCAAATCCTACATGCATCTTTAAGAATATTCAGGCGAACCGTCTTAATTTCTTATATAAATTTGGCCACCCAAAATATTTTATCACCACCTTCAAAAAATGTTGAGTCATAGCTTTCAAAAGAGATGTATACTCTGATCTACTGCTTAAAATTATTCTCACATTCTCTAACTGAAAGGCAACATCATATTTGTAGAAGTCTGGTGTTGCAATCTCCCCATGTTCTTTCTTTCTACATAACTTTTTCCATGCTTTTCGTACTCTCTGAGGTGCCCATACAAACACAGATATATCCCCCTGTAGTTTTTAAACCAACACACTTTAAACTCCAATGGGATTGCATTAAATAAAAAAGGTACATTTTGAGAGAATAATCATCTTTAAAATATTAGACATTCCAATTTGAGACAGGGCAAGACCAGCCCACATCTCCTGTTGAAGGCCAATGGGGTGACAAAATGGGGGCAAATTATAGAAGATTTTAAGCTGGTACCATGGTCCACATTTATGGAACAAGCAGGAAATACAATTTCTAAGTTCAAATATTATCAGTTGGCAAGTTGGGTCAATACTCTTCAGAAAGAAGGAATTGGGAAGAGTATTTGGGAGGAGAAAGTATTACAGAAATCTATCTAGGAAGAGGTTGCTTTGTGGTATCAGGCATTGTTAGAAGCAGCGGAAGAAGGCTTGTCTCTCCCGGTGATGAAGTGGGGAAAGGACTTTCTAGCTTTAGATATTGTTAGTCTTTGGGAAACATCATGGTCTAGACTTTGGTTCACTATTAAATTTGCTTCTATGAAGAAAAAACATTTCTTTACTCTGCATAGGGTGTATTGGTCACTGGTGAAACTGACCGCTTTAGGAAAGACAAAAAAAGCTGCCCTCGTTGTGGAGATGATAGGGCAATAACATCCATATGTTCTGGCAGTGCCCGAAGCTTGGGAAATTTTGGGAAGATCTTGAAAAAGTTCTCAAGGAAATAATCAGCTCAGAAGTGGAGATAAGTCTTTTTGATGATAATCTTTGGGATAATTAATGAAGAGACTCAGGGCAGGAAGCTCACCGTGTAACATGAGTATCTGCGGTTTGTGTTGATGCTTTTGGCTAGGCGTGAAATCTGTTTAAAATGGGTTTTGTCATCATCTCCGACAGTTCAGGAGTGGGTGGCGTTGATCAATCGCATGTGCAGCCTAGAACGCATTGGTCCCCCTAGCAAAAGAGGTGAATTCTGGTCTATTTGGGAAAATGGTTGCCACGTAATTAACCTTTTTGGGTCAAATGGGTCTTGCTGAAATAGTTCAATGATTGAGGTCCCCTTTATCCAACAGGTTATGTCCGGGCACAAGACTATTTGGCAAGGGTGTATGGATTCCTCGGCATTTAATAATTTGTCAATGGTTTAGTGTGGAGAGAGAGGGGCGGTGTGTGTCGAAAGGCGGTGACTCGTTGATATTGAGGGGCTTTACCCGGAGATACATACCCATTACGTTCCCTGCCAGAGTAGATTACTATTATGAGGACAAAAAAAAGAAGAAGCTGCAATTGAAATGCTTGATGCAGAGAAGGCATTCGATCTTGTCAACTGGTTTGCCTTGCTTTTAGCACTTGCCAGGTTTGTATTTCCTGATAGCATGGTGGAAAATCTTACAAGTGTTTATCACGGGGCAGAGGCACGAATTATAAGTAATACAAACATAGTTGAAACTGTTCAAATTAAGCAGGGCACCTATCGGGGTGTCAGATGTTACCTTTACTTTTTGCCTTGCTTATCAAGTCACTTACAGCTAAAATTCATGGTGCAGGTATTATTGTCCTTACAGTCCAAGGTATGTCCAGGCTCAAACTGTTTGCAGACAATATGGTTTTGTGCCTGAAGGCACTATACAAAGTTAGGTGGCTATAAGGATTATCAAGGCAAAACCGAGACTCTTCTTTTTAATGCCCAGCCATCTCTTTTACCTTTGGATTTCATAGGTCAATATAATAGCAGCAGCCCAATTCGCTATCTTGGGGTCTATGTGACTAACAATTACTCAGAGCTGTTTAAGATGAATTATACAAAGATGTTAGAGAAGGTGAAATGTCTCCTGACTAGATGATCGCTCCTGCCTCTTACAATAATTGGGTGAGTTTATTTAATATAAATGTCTATTTTTCTCCTATTTCTGTTCACAAATATTCTCGTCAAAATGAATAAGGAGTTAGACTCACTTATAGTCAAATTCCTATGGAAGGGTAAAAACTTGAGGATTAGGTATTCAATTCTTCAGCTCAATAAAGAACAGGGTGGGCTGGTCTTGCCTGACTTTTTCTTGTTCTACCAGGCTGCATGGTTGGAGTTTAAGGCTAGAAGTGGCAAGGTAGGGTGTGGGCTTGATATGTTGATATTTTTTCTTGGAAAAAATGGTGCTAGTGTCAGAAAGCAAATTTCCTGTTTTTTTTAAAGCTGGCAAGATTGCCAAACAAAACAAGACACAAAGTGCTAGAAGAAATCATAAGGGGTGTAAAGAGAGTCTTCAGAGCAAGGAAAGTTCTGTCTTACCATAATTCGCTAAGGCTATGGGATTGCCAGGCTTTAGGATTTCCTATTTCAAAAACGGTATGTACGTTTTGGAATTCCTGAGGGTATCAAGTACTGGGAGATTTTTATAATGGGGGGTAGGATTTTAACTTGGGAGGAAGTCCAACAATGCCCAACAATGCCTAGGCACCATAAATTCTGGCATATGTTTGTGCAACTTAGAGAACTTCTGAATAGAAGCTTGCAAGAAATAAGTCAATCTACAGAGGTCCTGATGAAACAAAGGTATAAAACTCAATTGATGGCGAGAGGGAACTGGTACAGGGCTCTTCATGAACATTTGGGCTCTTCTCTGGTTGAGGGATAAAATATCGTGGAATGTTGGATGTCGGGGGTCAACCAGAGAATGGGAGCACATTTCTATGCTAGGTTATCTCTCTGGGCAGCTAATTTTAAGACAATGAGTTTTTAGCAAGGTGGGTGGCATACTATGCTCTGCTGGCACTACATAAAATGTCTCCGTCCATCCCCAAATCAGTGCTTTAGATGTGCACAAAATGATAAAGGGGATTCTGTGCATCTGTTTTTTTCAAGCCCCAAACTGTTGAAATCATGGGAGGAGGTTTTTCAAGCTTTTAGTGATTGTTTATGAGTTGCAATGAAGCCTGAAGCAATTTTAGTTCTTTTCGAGGCACCTAGTTTAGCCTCCAAGTTGGATAAATATTCTAAATATTTTATTGCCGCATCTCTAGCAGTAGCTAGATATTAGATATTACAATACTGGTAGTCGATTACGGTTTCAATGATTAAGATTTGGCAACATCAACTAAAAGGCAAGAGCATTTTTGAAGGAACATACACCAGAAGGGTAGACAATAAGAAAAGGTACATTGCTGTATGGGCACCACCAGATGCCCTAGTCTATGGTAGGATCTAGGCACCCCTATAATTTTACAGCTAATAGCCAAGAAGGGTGAGGATTTGGGGGTGAATTCCTGGGGTATTTGTGTATTTCTGAATTAAAAATATATTGCATATATCTTTATTAGGTATGGTGCAGGTATGTTCTGCGGGCCAGGGGGCTGCTAACTTTATTAGGATGGAATATCTGTAGTGATGATCCAAATAATATTTTAATATGCTTTTAGGATAAACTAGCACCTTAGCATTTTAACTGTTGTGGCACTTTGGAGTGTTTATTTAAGGCACTTTATTACTCATGCACTTTTATTGTATAAAAAGCTGCTATCTCCTACAATGCACTTTGATTGTTTGAATACTGCTATCTTCAAGCTATCTTGAACCATGAATGCCATTAATGTATGTTTGGTAGGACAGATTTTTGTAACAGTTGTAGGCTAAGTTTGCATGATGGCCAATTCCTAGTTGCAGTAGGCTGGAAGCGTACAGTTGGACTAAATGATAAGATGGACTTTTCCAAAGATGGTGCAGTACATTAGTTCCTGTAACGTTAACAAAGTCTGCTTCTTTGTTTCTATGCTTGGTGAATTTTATAGGTCTACAAGCGGCTATGATAGTGTAGGCATGAAATCTTATTGGGAGTGGTTTTAAAATGTTTTTTCCACATTGCCACTTTAACTCGAGAACTGCTGCGGAGGCTCACATGAAGCTCCTGTCAAGCTGTGTCAGGAGGCACAGCAAAATGGCCGCTGGATGAGCTGTCGCTGGAGTGGGTGAGCAAGGACGGAGCGCTGATGGGGGAGATAACCAGCAGAATTCCATGACCGATCAGTGACAGACCGTTCCGTGAGGAGTGACGAGCAGATTGTGCAATACAGCATGCCCGCTGACGTAAAGACTTTAAATCCTGCTGCAGCAGAGGGAGTGGAATCGGATCCAAGGACGCGGTTCCCTGCGAAACGGCCTGATGTGTCTGTAATGGAACAGAGCAGAGAAGCGCAAAGGTGGACCAGAGTGAAGCAGTGATGGAAGACTCACGATTTGAGCTTTGCTGCAAGTGCATCCTGTACTTCGCATTCTGAGACAGCCATGGAGGTAAGCCAAGGAGATTGGCAGTGTGGGGGGGGGATAACCAGCCGCGATACCCCCTTAGAGCTAAGAAACAGCACACTAAGTCCCCCTTTCTTCCTTGTTTGCTATGATAAGACTAAGAAGGACTGAAAAGGTATGCATTAAGCCTCTCTCAGTCGGACCACACGCAATGCAGCGAGTTACCTGCAGTACGTGCACACCACTACCTTTCCAGCTCTTACAAGGAACACACTGCAAATACAGTAAGGAGGAAATCTTGCTTGTGATCCCCTCTCAGCAATATAGGAGCTTGCCCCAGGGGCTATAAAGGGTGGAAGCAGCAAGTAGGATGGAATTAGGCTGTCCTGCTGGTGGAGAGGATTGAGGGGGGCCGCAAAAGCACTCTGTGTAGCACAGATGCGGCTTGCTGCACCTCTGTGAGACCTAGGCCTCTCCCGCTAGTAATCTCCATCACAGCAGGCTATTTGACCTAGAAAAGAATGAAGTGTCTTGCACGCAACGGGTCATTAAAATGTCAAGCTGTAGCAAAAACATCAAAACCCATCAAAAATCTAATTGAAATTTGTTTACTAAGACACTCAAAGAATTTATCATACTTTCAAATAAGGGGGCCCATTCTGATGACCTCCTAGCGGCCTCACAGCAAGTGTTGGTGCCACAACAGATATCTTCTGAAGCTTCGTCGGTCAGCCCAGAATCTCAGACCGCTTCTGAACCGGCAGGATCTGAGGGTGCCTTTAACCATCAGCAATCTTGGTATCAGTCTCTTCCAAGCATGGAATAGGCGAACCCCCCTCCCCCCCCATCCTACCCCTTGAGGGTCGGCTTTGAGAAAAATGCAGCGTCAGGTCCTCGTCTTATGTTCACAGCCCGAAACCGCCAGCAGTTCTAAAGGCAAGCCCACGTATCCCTTGTTTATTATCGCCAACTTAAAGGGTGCAGAAAGAGAGAGGGCTTCTTCTGAGATTTAGTTCCAGTCCACGTACTCAACAATGGGGCAGCAGGGCAACTTGTCAACTTTGTTTGGCATGTCATTTTCCCATGTCCCTGAGGTTGCCGACCTGGTTGTATTGCAGGCTTCACAGAATTCTGAGCTCACTATAAAATCTACACATGCAAGGTCTCTTCTACCCCTGGCAGTTGTATCTGCCATGCAGTCCGAGACACTTCAGCCTTCAGTAGCAATATCTGCCTCATCAAGTCTGCCTCCTTCATCTCTTGAAGCAATGCTTACAGAGATGCTAAAAGAATTGTGTGTCCTGAAAATATCTCAGGAAGAAGCCCATAAAAGTACAAATGAGCAGTTGGGGCAAATCAACAACAGCATTCTCCAAACTTTCTTCTCATATGTCGCAGGTGGAGCAGTAAGTTTATGACTTGGAAGTAGTACGCACAAAAGCGAGGTTACAAAAATACAAGTGGAAATGGAAGAACTCCAGATCAAGTTGGATGAAGCCAAAAACATGTCACAATGCTCCAATCTAAGGTTTGTGGGTATACCTGAGGATTATGAGGCCGCGACTGATATGAATGATCTCAGACCTCATCTTCAAGCATAATCTTCCACAAAAGGCTGTTGGAAACTTCAATTTAACAATTATGTGAGCCCACCTAGTACCTACAATAAGGTCATTCAATATGAAGTTTCCAGGTGCGGTGTTGGTCGACTTTGGTGACTACAGAATTAAAGAAGAAATCTTGTCCCATACCCTTAGAATGAAAATCTACAAATCCACTGATAACTTTTCATTTTGAGTTTTCTGGGATATGTCCTTCCAGGCTGCTCGGCGCCAGCGAGAATTTAGAGGAATGAATGATGACTTTAAAAGGCAAGGAGAGCTTGCTGGTATAATTCAACAGTGCAAGTTTAAAGTGTTCTTCAAGGGACAAGCATTTCATTCGGTTGACCAAGCAAAATGTCTTTTGCAGTCTATAAGAAAGTGAGGTGCTTGACAACTTTTATAGTAACTTGTAGGATGTTAAATTCATGGTTAGCCTTTCAAATGCTTTTTTTTTTGCAATTGTAAAATGGGTCACTTGATATGAGTAGTATGTACTTGTGTGTTGCTCTGATCAATCAAGTGCACTCAAGGTCCATCTGCTGTCACTCCTGATGCATCTTTAGGAGTGCCTACATCTGCACTCACTTCAAGGGGTGCGGGCAAGGGTCACATGCGAGGGAGGTTTTTTTGGGGGGCTGAAACCTATGACGGGTTGTGTTTCAAGGGGAGAAGGTGTGAGAGCAAATGGGGAGGGCAGGGTATGGGGTGGGAGGATGGGTGAATAAAGCAGGTAACATACTAAGAGATGGTTCTTTTCTATTCCACGTAAACTTGGGAGAAGCTGACGTATTGGGAGGGTACGGCCAGACTAGAGAAGAATTCACTATCCATCAAGGCTATGAGTGTAGCTAGCAAACTAGGAATGCAAGTACCTAGGTACATGGCTGGTAGGATTCTCAAAACTGCTGCAGGCAATGCAAATGGGGTGAATAACCAGGCCAAATGTAGAGCAATACTCAATTAGGTAAGGTCATCACAAGTGCAGATAATCCTTCTTCAGGAAACCCATTTAAAACTCCAGGCCAAAATACCTAAGATACCCAATTTCATCTCCCATTCTTTTTTGTATTGGCTAGCGCCGCGGTTCAAGGGGCGGCTGTCCTGGTAACAAGTGAATTTCAGGGGAAAGTTTATCAGGTGTTTAGAGACCCCAAGCCAGTTGGATTATAGTTAGTACCAAATTTGTAAATCAGCATGTGCACTTTGCAAGGCTGTATGGTCCAACAGACGATGAAATAACCTCCCTTCAGGGACTATACAATGTTTTGATCACACTTCCTGGTTGGTTGGTTGTTGATGGAGATTTTAACATTATACTAGACCCGGGAGTCAATACACTGCGTAACAACAAGTCGCAGAATAAACCTAGAGAATCTTGTTTTTTGATAAAATGTATATAAGACTTGGCTTCAGTGGACGCCTGGAGGGTAGATCATCCACAAGCATTAGAATTCATCTTTGTTTCCAAAAGATACAATACAGCCTCCAGGATAGGCTATATTTTGACCTCCTTTCAATGGACCAGGGGTGGTTCATGGATCTTGCCTAATCCCTTCTGCGACCATTCGGCTCCCCTGATCCAACTATGTATGCCTGTGTGTCTGGTATAGTGACAGCGGTGAAGTTTCAATATGTCTTTTCTGACGGACGAGGGGTGGATAGGGACTCTTCAGGTTCCTGTCACTGAGTTCCTTGAGACTAACCAAGGGTCAGGCTCCATATTTGTCACGTGGGAAGCCTGCAAGGCATTCATAAGGAGGGAAGCTATCTCCTACAAAGCTCACTTAACCAAAATAACTAAGGAGTACACCTCCCGTCTTCAACAGGAGTTTGATCGGGCAGCACGATCCATCAGGTTGCTCGTAATTCAGCTTCAGCCGACAGACTGAAGGAGGCACAGAATAATTTAAGGGACTATTATTATCCCAGGAAGTAGTTAACGAGCGCACATGCCTCCAGCGATATTATGAAGAAAATTAGCATGTCGGCAGGTTGTTGGCATGGTCGGTCAAGAAAAGGTGTCATAATGCCTCTATTAAGTCGATCTCCGACCAGGCTCAGGGAATCATGGTGAATTAACCTGAGGAAATTGACAGGGTATTTCTTTCACACTACTCAAAATTGCATACTCCTACATCCATGACTAATGCTGAACAGGTAAATGAATATTTAGAGTCTACTCACCCTAGGAGAGGAACCGCAGCGATTGGTAGTAGTGCCCATTGCACTGCTGGAGGTGAAAGAGGCGATCTCAACCTCGCCAAACGGGAAGTCCTGTGGCGAGGATGGCCTGCCGGCTGAAGTATATAAAGCAGCGGTCCCCAACCTGTGCTCCGGGGACCCCTGGGGGTCTGCAAAGCCTCCTCCGGGGATCTGCAACTGCTTCAAATTAAGTAATATTAACAGATCAGGTACCCGGCTTTCAGTTAGGACTCGGTTGAGGGGTCCCTGGATTCCAATAATGATTCAGTGGGGTCCCCGGACACCAGTAATTATAAAGTGGGGTTCCACAGAACTCAAAAGGTTGGGAACCAATATAGTACTGATAGAACAAAGTGCTGAATTTCTGATTATCTTGTTCAATGACAGTCTCAAGAGGGGCTGAGGTACCTGGTTCCTTTACAAAGGCCGTCACTGTTAGTTTTCTAAAAAAGGGTAAGCCATTGGACAAGCCGAACTCCTATTATCCGATTAGTCTATTAAATCACGACTACAAGCTTATCACAAAGATCCTAGCCACAAAGATTACCCGTTTGGCTCAAGGGGTGATTCACGGTGATCAGTGTGGTTTTCATTCAGGCAGGTTTATATCAACCAACACTAACTTCTTGCTACAAACTATAGATTATTTCTCAAAGAACAACAAGAAGGTCGCAATTATTATGCTGGACGCAGAGAAAGCATTTGATTTAGTCCAATGGGAAGTATTTTCTTTAATTCTGGATAGGTTCAACTTTCCCACAATAATTGTACAGCTACTTCGAAACTTGTACTTTAAGGCCGAAGCCAAGATCTTAATAAATACACGCATAGCCGGGACCTTGAAAATCCTCTGGGAGACCCATCAAGGATGTCCTCTTTCACTGATGCTTTTTACTCTTTATATCGAGCCCCTGGCATCAGCCCTCCAGCAAGATATTTCCATCGAGGCACCACTGCCCCAAGCACCAAAACTGAAGCTGTTTCCCAATGACTTGATCTTGTACTTGTCGGCCGAGGCACAGGAGATAGAAAGGGCCTTCAATAAAATCAAGGCTACAGGGTCAACCACACAAAGGTGGAGACTCTTGTTTAATAGCACTTAACTAGTTCTACCCTCAGATATGTGGCCTCATTTTCGGTCCGCACATTTTATTAGATATTTTGGCATTCATGTTTCCTATAACCTTTCTGACCTTTATCAACCTAATTATCTGTCCACTCTTAATAAAGCCCAAGACCTCCTTCATAAATGGCAAACTCTTCCATTAACAATTGTCAGTCATATGGCACTCATTAAACTGATGACTCTTCCCCTTCTTTTTATTTTCTCCAATGTAATCATCAAAAGTCCCCAGAAATTCTTTAAAGAAATTGATAAAATGCTGCAGCAGTTTATCTGGATGAATAAAAAGCCCCGTACAAAACTCGGTATGCTTTTTCTACCCATAGTGGAAGGTGGTATAGCATTACCCCACTTCAACAAATATTAGGAGGCGGCGTATTTAGATTGGGCTAAAAGAATAGCCCTCTCTTACAAACAAGTTCACAATTTTTATCTGAAGCAAATGTTTTTGGAGAGTTACATGCAGCTCTCCAATTTCCTCAAAATTCTGAGACTCCCTAAGAGCACCAGGTATAGGATTCCCAATGCGATTCAGTCCAGGGCAGCCGAATTTCGAGAGAAATAACAAGTCCCCAGTTTTCACTCTTCAATCTTGTTACGAGATTCTGTGGCAGTGGGCCCTCAGGTGGGCCTTAGTGGTGTAGTAGCAGGTGGGAAAAATCTGGGGGGTTTCCAGGTTCTGTGACTTTTTATTGGGAAAATTAAAACATGGGCGCAACTCAGAGTGAGCACTGTTCTATGTTAGAAGCCAGGTAGCCAGGGTGGAATGGAGGGGCAATTGGGATCAGATCTTGTGCCAACAGCTATCCGAAAGAATTGTTCCCCCAAGCCCTGATTAAGATCGAAACAACAACAGGGTGTAAGATAGACCCACAGCTTTGGAGGCGCTGTAACATTCTTTCCCACAAAGCTATAAGGGGTGCAAATTTCGAACGAATATCTTTTTTTGCAAAATGGGTGCTTTATTATACACCAGCTCAGATCACGAAAGCATTGCCATCAGCTTCTGGAGAATGCCCTCATTGTAGCTGTAACAAGGGGTATTGGCTACATGTATGTTTTATGTGCCCAGCCCTAGTAAAGTTTTGGGGTTTTATTTCTCGGTGTAATAGCTCTAAAGTCCACGTTTTTCTAGCCCCATATCCTCTAGGAGCAATTTATGACATCTCTACTTGCACAAGGTTATCCATCTGCTCACTAACACTACAAGCATGGAAAACAGTACTACCTCCATCATATGAGCATTGGGAGCACATATTGAAAGCAGTACAGTACAAGGGTCACTTGCGCACAACGCGCAGATGCAATTCAGAAGTTTAGGGGCATATGGGGAGAGAACTGTGATCCGATTCCTGAACGAGTGGCGAGATTATTATGGGCAATAACTGCTTATCTATTCTACAGGGCTGAACCCTCCCAAAAGCAAAATCAATGAAAACTTTATTTTATCCGAAATTATGTCGTTCTTGTTGATGTAAATCCGAACCTGTTGTTTTGCACATTCATGGTTGTTTGTATGTTCCTACAAAATCTGATGAAATACATATATATATATATATATACAGGGAGTGCAGAATTATTAGGCAAGTTGTATTTTTGAGGATTCATTTTATTATTGAACAACATCCATGTTCTCAATGAACCCAAAAAAATCATTAATATCAAAGCTGAATATTTATGGAAGTAGTTTTTAGTTTGTTTTTAGTTTTAGCTATGTTAGGGGGATATCTGTGTGTGCAGGTGACTATTACTGTGCATAATTATTAAGCAACTTAACAAAAAACAAATATATACCCATTTCAATTATTTATTATTACCAGTGAAACCAATATAACATCTCAACATTCACAAATATACATTTCTGACATTCAAAAACAAAACAAAAACAAATCAGTGACCAATATAGCCACCTTTCTTTGCAAGGACACTCAAAAGCCTGCCATCCATGGATTCTGTCAGTGTTTTGATCTGTTCACCATCAACATTGCGTGCAGCAGCAACCACAGCCTCCCAAACACTGTTCAGAGAGGTGTACTGTTTTCCCTCCTTGTAAATCTCACATTTGATGATGGACCACAGGTTCTCAATGGGGTTCAGATCAGGTGAACAAGGAGGCCATGTCATTAGATTTCCTTCTTTTATACCCTTTCTTGCCAGCCACGCTGTGGAGTACTTGGACGCGTGTGATGGAGCATTGTCCTGCATGAAAATCATGTTTTTCTTGAAGGATGCAGACTTCTTCCTGTACCACTGCTTGAAGAGGGTGTCTACCAGGAACTGGCAGTAGGACTGGGAGTTGAGCTTGACTCCATCCTCAACCCGAAAAGGCCCCACAAGCTCATCTTTGATGATACCAGCCCAAACCAGTACTCCACCTCCACCTTGCTGGCGTCTGAGTCGGACTGGAGCTCTCTGCCCTTTACCAATCCAGCCACGGGCCCATCCATCTGGCCCATCAAGACTCACTCTCATTTCATCAGTCCATAAAACCTTAGAAAATCAGTCTTGAGATATTTCTTGGCCCAGTCTTGACGTTTCAGCTTGTGTGTCTTGTTCAGTGGTGGTCGTCTTTCAGCCTTTCTTACCTTGGCCATGTCTCTGAGTATTGCACACCTTGTGCTTTTGGGCACTCCAGTGATGTTGCAGCTCTGAAATATGGCCAAACTGGTGGCAAGTGGCATCGTGGCAGCTGCACGCTTGACTTTTCTCAGTTCATGGGCAGTTATTTTGCGCCTTGGTTTTTCCACATGCTTCTTGCGACCCTGTTGACTATTTTGAATGAAACGCTTGATTGTTCGATGATCACGCTTCAGAAGCTTTGCAATTTTAAGAGTGCTGCATCCCTCTGCAAGATATCTCACTATTTTTGACTTTTCTGAGCCTGTCAAGTCCTTCTTTTGACCCATTTTGCCAAAGGAAAGGAAGTTGCCTAATAATTATGCACACCTGATATAGGGTGTTGATGTCATTAGACCACACCCCTTCTCATTACAGAGATGCACATCACCTAATATGCTTAATTGGTAGTAGGCTTTCGAGCCTATACAGCTTGGAGTAAGACAACATGCATAAAGAGGATGATTTGGTCAAAATACTCATTTGCCTAATAATTCTGCACTCCCTGTATATATTATTTTTTTTAAGAAAAAAAAGAGAATTGCTGCTTCTTGTTTATGATGTGCGCCTTCTATTGTTGAGTTGGTAAGAAACCATTATATTTAAGCTATGTATAGGGAGGACTGGTTTGAAACAACCTTCAAAAGTTTATTATAGCTTTATAATGAAACACTAGGGAATTCTCTCTTCCCTTCAGTGCTTTTATTATTGTTCAAGATTTTGGATTATTGATTATGTGTAGTAATTATGTTTAGTGGTATAAGTACTGTTCAGTTTTGTGAAATAAGGTTTTAAGATATATTGCTTGTCAATTATTTGGTTATCTGCTCAATAAAAATCTTTAAAAAAAAGATTGGAGTGGAGTCGAGGTTGGAGTAGAGTGAGATTGGGGAAGAGTGGAGTGGGGTATAGTGGACTGGAGTAGATTAGATTAAGGAAGAGTGGAGTGGGGTAGATTGGGTGGCTTACAGTGGAGTGGACTGGAATGGAAAGGGGGCACTAGCATGGGGGAGACTGGAGAGGGGTAGCCTGAAGAGGGATGACTGATGTGGGGTAGACTGGAGAAAGGTAGATTGGACTGGAGTGGGGTAGAATGGAGTGGGTTGGAAAAAATTAGGGTGGGGTAAAGTGGGATGGGGTAGACTGGAGTAGATTGCAGTGGGGCTGAGTGGGGTAAATTGGGTTATTGTGCAGTACATTGGAGTGGATAAGATAGTGGTGGATTGGGGTGGGGTACATTACAGTAGGTTAGATTGGGGTGGGGAAGGGTAGGTTGGAGTGGGTTCGATTGGAGTGGAGTAAATTTGAGTGAAGTGGGATAGATTTAGGTGAAGGGGAGTGTGTAGAGTGGAGTGGGTAAATTAGAGTGGAGTGGTGTAGATTGGGTGGATTGGAGTGATGTAGATTGGGTAGATTAGAGTGGGGTAGACTGTGGTGGAGTGGGGTAGATCAGAGTGCAGAGGAGATGGATGGATTGTAATGGAGTTTGGAGTGGGGTAAACTGGAATGGAGAGGGGTAAATTGGGCTGGGTTAGATTGGAGTAGAGTGCAGTGGGGTAGACTGGATTGAAGTCAGGTAGACTGCAGTGAGACGAGGTGGACTGGGGTAGATTGGAAAGGGGTGAATGGGGTATATTGAAGTAGGGTGGTTTGTGGTAGGTTTGAGGGGTAGAGTGGAGTGGGGTGGACTTGGGTAGATAAGAGCAGAGTGGGGTTGACTGGGTTAGATTGAGTGGAGTGGGGTAGACTGGAAAGGAGCAGACTGGAGTGGATTGGGGACATTGAATTGGTGTAGATTGGAGCAGCGATTTTGTAGACTGTATTGTAGTGGAGTGGACTGGGGAAGGTTGGAGTGGATTGGGGCAGAGTGGAGTGGTGTAGATTCGGTTAGAGTGGGGTAGATTGAGGTGGAGTAGATTGGAGTGGGGTGGGTGAAATGGGGTGGGGTAGATTGGGGTGGGGTAGATTGGAGTGGGGTAGACTGGAGTGAAGTAGTGGCATGTCATGTAGTGTCTTAGATTAGAGGGGGGTGGAGTGGAGTGGCATTTTGTAGAGTGGAATGTCATAGAATGAAGAGGCGTGGCATAAAGTGGAAGGGCTTAGAGTGAAGTTGTGAGGCGGAGTGTGGAGTATGCATGGTGTGGTGCCACAGTGCCATTACAGACAACACATTTTCAATTGAACTGGCATTTAAATTTGCACCGAAATACGGTTTTACAGTACACAAACAATGTGTGCAAATGTCATTACCTAGCATATAGATATACTATATAGATGCTTTGCTGGTTTTCAAATATTTGCTTCCTCCACACTTCAGAATTACAAAACAAAGTGCTTTATTTGTCCTAATTTGTATATATTGTGAAACATCAGCACAGTTGATTTTTTGTGTTGCATGGTAGCAAAAAATATCCTGTGCTCCTCTTACATGGAAGTCAGAGAAAGCAAAGTAAACACCAAGCTCTCTCAAAAGAGAAAGCTATACATTTAACCTCTGTATTTGAATGCAGAGAAAATGTAACAAGATAAGAACAAGGCTTAAAGGCCTATTTACAGAAAGAGAGTTTGTGGAAGACTATTGTAAACAAGGTTTGGGCATCACGCGGTACAAACTCAAACTGGACAGCCTAAAGCAAATAAAGTCAGCAAACAGAAAGGAAGAAAATGTGAGTTACAAAACACAAAGCCAAGGGTAAACAATGGGTGGAATGCATTCCTAGGTCAGCTTTCTGAATGTCCCCAAGATGTCTTTAGCAAACCAGACAGCTGCGCTAAAAATAAGGGACAATTTATGTAAAGCCATTATGGGCAACATGAAAATAAATCAGGGGTCCAATTCCTAAAGACAGACACAAAAATGCACCTGAAAATACATGTTTTTTCATTCATGCAGATTTACGAGTTTCAGACATTTACAAATTTTACATAAGTATTCCTGGAAACTGTACTCCCAGCAGACGTTTATGAATTTAATTTTACCATGAGAAAACATACATGGCCGTAGATTTTAATCCCAGCAGATTGACTCAGCCTTTCTTCCTTCCAAGATTGATAACATGAAGAGAATTTAGTTGGTTGACAATAAATATCTGTTATATCATCACCAAGAGATCCGAGAGTGAACATGCACTTTACAAATACATGTTACCAATTCACCCTTTCGAAACTCTTTTTCCCACTCCTGAATTTTTTTTATTTCTGCCTTTGTCAGAAGTAAATTTCCAACCTTGTGTGAAAGAAGAATAAAGAGGAGTTGGTGAATGTCTTTCAACACGTAAGTTAGTGGGTCTGCACAGTCTCATAGGGAGTTCTGACTTTGTATCTACTGCACAGTCAAATAGGCTGTCAGAGCTCTGATATAATGAGGTCCTGGAATAATTTGTCACTTCACTGCTTGGAACCAAGATGGACAAGTGGATTTCTCTTACAGGACAAATAGATTTCTGACACATAGGTCATCATTACGAGTTTGCGGAGGGTTTAGACCATCTGGCGAACTTCCGACCGAGAGGCTGTTGCTATACTAGCTACCTCCCCGCCGGGCCCATTAAGAGTTTCCCGCTAGGTCAGAGGGAGGAAACCTGAGTTTCCGCCCGCAGACCTAGCGAGAAACAGCCTACAGCATTGTCTCCGCTTCGTAATTGAGCTGGCGGCAATACTGTAGGATGCAGAGTGCACCAGCACCCTCGCAATGTTCAATGTCTGCTGTGCAGACAGTGAACATTGCGAGGGTGCTTGCCACGGGGGCCCTGCACTGCCCTTGCCAAGTTCTCTTGCCCTGGGCCCCCCTGCACTCATTTTCTGCCAGCCTTTTCATGGTGGTGCTACTGCCATGAAATGGCTGGCAGAGAACAAGGTCGTAATCCCCAGGGCAGCGCTGCTTGCGGATCAGGACTGCTGCCATCGCCAGATCGCCAAGATCTAGGATCCTGGCGGAGCTGGCGGTCCCATTGCGGCCCGACCACCATGGCCGTAATATAGCATCTGGACCACCGCATTGGTGGTGGTCCAAACCAACATCCCCGAGTCTGGCAGTCAAGTGACCACCAAACGCGTGATGAGGCCCATAGTGTCCCTAGGGCAGGTAGATATTTCATAAAATTCCACACTCCTGATAATGTGACGTCACAATTTCAATGGCATTTCCAGCAGAAGTCATGAACACTGGAAAACAATTCAGGCAAAGTGAAACACTGATTCACACACATTTATGACCTGTTTCTAAAATAATCTAGTTTCACTCAATTTATTGGCAAATAACCTTTTCAGAAAACTCTGTTTCCTGTTTTACCCTCAATATTATTTACCACTGCAAGAACTTGTTTTATATATTCACCTAATTGCCACCATTCAAATCAAATAAAAAATAATCCTTTTTAAGTGAAACAAAATCCATAAAATATGCAGACTAAAAGTTATAACAACATAGTTTATCCAATGTTAAAACAGTTAAGAGTCACAAAATTTAGCAGATGTTTTTAAATAACATCCAACAGCAAAACAGATACAAACTCCATCCTAATTCAACACAATAAGGATCTCTTCTAAGAATCGGTAACTAAAATCAACTCTATGGAAAGCCAATTTTATGATATATAATGTTTTCCCTCTGCATACGTCTCTTCACAGTTAACTCTTTCTTTGACTCATGAGTCATCCTGTGTAAACAATTTGCATGATCACTATAGAAATCTGGCCTACCAATTCCTGAACGCAATTCTTTAACACAGCTCAACCACAAAATGTGAAATCATTAAAGAATCACAAAATTAAATAGATAAAATACGACAAACTGCAAAAATAAAACATGGTGTTACAATAACATGCAGAAACGGCAAAGCCCTTCTGCACTTAGAAAAGCCATAAAGCTTTATCAGACGAACAAGATATTGTGGGTACACTAGTTGATTAAGGATAAGGAAGAAACCATATCAAAAGGACAATAGCTTACCAAATCTGTACTAGTCAGGAAAGAGTTGAAGATGAAAAATCTATAAGTTAGTATGTGCCCTTCAATTGATTAGTCAGGCTTTGATAGGACGTAGGCAAATTAAGATATCTAAAATACGAGCTGCTGCTTTAACTTTTGGCAGGGTTACAATGGAATGCCCTTCATACCTATTTGAAATTAGGTTGATTTGCAGTTTAGCACTGGGATAACCCTTTGGAGAGAAATGTGTGCTTTATAAATGCTATAAATAAATAAAAAAAAATAATGCTACCTTCTTTTAGTAAGGGAAACTGTGCATTTAGCTCTTGAGTAAATAATTTCACACTAATCTCTAGAAGTACAATTCAGTAGTCCTTTAATAAATGGTTGGTAGACGAGCTTGTAGAATTAAACCATTTTACACCTAAAACAGAGTTAATATCCACAAATTATTAACAGTTGTAGAAATAAAATAAAAAGCACTTTAAATTGAATTGTGGATTGGATTTCTAGTTTAACATTTCTCAGACTTTGGCCCTCGTTAGGAGTCTGGCGGTCTTGAGACGGCAGCCTGGCGGTCCCGGCGGTTGTACTCTGTCAGGGCAATGAGTCCCCACACCACCAGCCTTTTCAGGGTAGTTCCACCGCCATGGAAAGGCTGACGGAATGGGGGAGTCTGGGGCCCCTGCACTTGGCATGGGCAGTGCAGGGGCCCCAATGCGCAGCCCCATTGCGCATTCCACTGCCTGAATAACGGGCAGTGGAATGCGCGACGGGTGCTGCTGCACCCGCCGCACTGCCACATTGCCGCTGGTGAGCCCGAAATAGGGCCGGCGGTGTTTGGACCACCGACGGTTTGAGTTTGGCCGCCCGCCAGACTCATAATGAGGGCCATAGTGTAGGAACCAAAAGCAACCCTTTCAAAAAAGTTCAGACCAGCTCCTGCTCAATTGCTGTCTCTTTCTCGTTTTTCTAGTTTCTCTCCCTCTCTTTGACTCCTCTCTCTCTCTTTCTCCCCCCTCTCTCTGCTGTGCCTGCTGCCATAAACCCTGGGAAGCTGGAGATGGTGGCTGTAAATCAGTGGTTAAAGTGGATAGGGTCTATTGTGAATGATGCAACTCCCCCCAAATCGTTCATTTACAAAAACAGTTCCCATGCTTTTAGTTAAAAAAACAACGGTTAGTGAGATTAGGCACAGACAGCTAAAGATAAAACAAATCTTCTTTCAGGGTGTTTACTACCTGAAATAAATGTAAATTTGTGCAACAGGTTAGTCAGCAAATCTAAAGGCTGTTTGGGAGCCAGCATATTATTTTAATTGGCTTCATTGTGACGACGATGTGTTCTTTTTGAGAGGTTGTTAGAAATGGGGTCTTTGGTTGACAGTCAGGTTACCCCCTGTTCAAGCAAGGATCCTCACTCTAGTCAGGGTAAAAGAGAATCACCCTCAGCTAATTCCTGCTTACCCCCTTGGTAGCTTGGCAGAGCAGTAGGGTTAACTTCAGAGTGCTAGGTGTAAAGTATTTGTACCAACACACACAGTAACTTAATGAAAACACTACAAAATGACACACCACCATCAAAAATAGCGCTTAGAAACAAAAATGCTTCGATGAGGTGTTAACACGGCGTCGTGATGGAGTCGTTCCCAACAAGCCGACACCAGTGGCGCCGGACACGGAGTCGCATAAATCCCCAAGTACAGTACCTTTGGTGAAGAGTGAAAACAAGTCTATGTGCAAAGTCGGGGATTGCGGCGTCGGTGTGAAACGTTGAATCCGCGCACTTTATTTCATAATGGTTTGACTTTGTTATTCATTGCGCGCTACCATTTCTTGACATTTACATGGTGGCTTAAGCATTGGCAAGACGCGCGATTCGTTTTATGGTATTTAAACATTGTTGTCCATTGCGCGTTACTATTTCTTGACATTTACATGATGTTTTACGAATTGGCAAGACGCACTACTCGTTTCATGAGCATTTAACTTTGTTGTTCATTGCGCGCTACCATTTCTTGACATTTTACATGGTGGCTTAAGAATCGGCAAAAGAAGCCCGATTAGTTTCATTGTACTTTGATCTTGTTATTTATTGTGAGCTGTTATTCCTTGACATTTATATTGTGTTTAACGAATCGGCAAGACGCGCAATTCGATTAATGATGATTTGACTTTGATATTCATTGCGTGCTACCATTTCTTGGTATTTTACATGGTAACACTCGAATTGGCAAGACGCACGATTCTCTCCTCGAGTTTAATTCATGTTGTTTATTGTATGCTACTATTCTAAGATATTTATTATGTAATATTCGAGTTGACAAGTTATGTGATTTGTTTCCTGAATCCATATTGTGTTATTCATGGTGCACAATCCTTTTATGCTGTTTACTATATATATATATATATATATATATATATATATATATATATATATATATATATATATATATATATATATGCAATATGCGCAATTTGTGTTGAAACATTTTAAGAGTACACAGAAGGCCAGAGTTTCTAGATGCAATATTGTATGGTCCTAGTATACATTCTCAAAACAGGATTTATATGACTGGTTTAAAATGTTTTTTCTGATTCTCATGTAAAGGAAAGTACTTGAATAAGAAAGTTTTCATTTAATTCATCTTGATTCCCCTACAGGTATCCGGCCATCTTGAAACTTAGTCATTTTAAACTTAACTCTTAGATTGTTCATGTTTTCAGAGTGACTAGGCTTAGAATCATAGTCTAGTATTGATTTCAGGAGATATAATTTTCATATTGTGTGTTCTAACCTTTTTATTACTAAAGGTCTCCTTCCCAGCTGTTCCCTTCCTAATCCCCTCTTCCCCTCTTGGACTCTCTCAGTCTCTGTGATTTATCTATCAGAGTCTTGGAGCTGTTCAGTGGTGGATGTGTTGGGAACGTGCACAGACCCCGAGGATCTGGTGACTCTGACAGAATGTGCCTATTTTATCTTAAACACCAAGGCCCTGATTACAACCTTGGTGAATGGGATACTCAGTCACAAACATGACTGATATCCCACCTGCCGTTTTACAAGTTCCATAGGATATAATAGAACTTGCAATACGGAGGGCAGGATATCCATCATGTTTGTGGCAGAATATCCCATACACAAGGTTGTAACTAGGCACTTAATCTCTTTGCACATTTTATGGTAGCATATTTTATACTGTGTGTAATTAAATATTAAAATAATGACTTGCTTAGTCATAGTTCTTTCAGTTCCAGGCTGAAACCACATAACTCTTTAAATACAAGTCATTATGCAGTACTGCATCAATCCAGGGTTCAGTTCTGTGACCGTTTCGCTACATACACAGACATCTATTGTGATCGCATTAACCAACTGAGCTTCCATAAGAGTGCATTTCCCACTGACTAAAATTTATCGCACATTTATTTTACATTTAAGATGTGCTTTATATTTCATATATCGATATACATAAAGCTGAATGATCAACAAAATAATTGCATCATAGTTAGGTTTTTTTAGCCAGATCTCTAGCAATGCCCCTACACTCACTGATTCCAGCCCTGTAACTTAGTTTCCATACTTTTCCCTATGCACTTCAACTGCTGCTGTCAATTTTTAAAAAACGGCCTCCAGCCCCCCGGGCAACTGCCTAATGGTATAAATGCCTAATTTGGCCATAACCATAAAATAAAGCAAGTTATGTAGAACTGTAAGTTGAGGCCTCAAAAATAATACCCTTGACAAAATTGACTATTTATTGTCAGTACAGGGTTCCTATGCGCATTTGTTGTACTATTAATGATATTTTTAAACATCGTTATGAACTTGGTGGAAATACTTTGAATATTTCCATTAGGATCCTTGTCTTTTCGGGTTGCTTTTTTGTAAAGATGTCCTCTGGATCACTGTGTATACTATTACTTGTAAAGCGGTCTTTTACTGTTCTGGGCTGTGTTGCAACATACAAGAAACAAACAATTGCGCCTTCTCGAATATAATACAGAAGTATTACTAAATTCATCTTGGTGATTGAACTCATACATCAACGGAATCGACAGAAAGTCATTCTCGAAAATATTTGGAGCAGCTGTACATCATTTTCTTCACCCATTAAAACAGTTACGTATACATTTTTATCTGTAAGATTTTTCAAAGTTAATTGGTATCTATACATTTTTCACTTCCTAGCTTTTCATCAATTCATCTTAAGATGTAGACCTGCTATCAACAACTACTTTTATTCAACCATATTTGTAATCTTGATATTTGGATACAGAGTTCGTTCAAAATTGTGGAAATGAGCTTGAGAGGTACTGGACTGAAATAATTATTCCTATTTTTAGCCCCGTCCTTCAGTTTTTGTCAATCTCACAACCTGCCCAGTGTTCTCAAGCATTCTAAATTCTTAGAAGGGACTACTAGATAACCTGTTTAATGGCACCAAAGCGGCATCTAATGAACCTTTAACATCACACATTTATATTTCACAATGCTCCACCTATAACCTTGTCCTCGCCTCCTGTGCTAACATTATGTTCTATTACGCGAATGCACTTGCAGTCGCCTTGCAGTTTTCTTCTTCTTTTACCTGTTACCCTTGATGTACTGCACTAGCACCCGGTCCTGGCTATTAATCACAGCATGAGGCGTTTGTCCCTGCAGATTCTAATATATCCTTTCCTCAGCCTCCTAATATCGCCACCACATGTCCCTGAACACTGCATTGTCCTGTAATGTTCTGAAAAGCTCAGTAAAAATATACTACAAAAACATATAAATGCAATATGTTCAGATTAAATGAAGGGGAAACATCCTCGTTTTTGTGTAGCAGAGCTCTGGTCAATGAAGAGCAGTTACTCTTTGTTTAGGAGACACTGTTTGCTGCCTGGGAGCACCCCTAGACACACAGGATTTCTGAAAATGATTTGCATCTCAATATGTTGTTTTAACACACCTGGCCAAGTGTGAGATTCACCGTAGTATGAGTGAGAATCAAAATGGCTGGGCTTACCAAGTGGTGGGCGAGCCAACAAATTAACCACAAGCCATGAACATGTTTGGCATGTAATAAACATTATTTTATGATGCAGCTTCTTCAAAATTAAAAACAAATATATTTAACATGCGAAGCGTTTCACCTTAGTGCATCAGATTACATCACTGCATCGGGAGGCATTCATTAAGAGTGATAACTGTTAGCATCTACTTTAAAGAAATTCATGCCCTCCCGCTCACAACAAGGTTACTGAATGGAGAGATGAGTACGTTTCAATGTGCCCCAACATTTGACCTAGAACCTTAGTATCCATGGAGCAACACTACAGTCTAAAAAGTGAAACAAAAGAGTTTTTTGCACAGTGCACATCATTAACTCGTGCATTTCAAGATACTCTTATTTATGATAAGGACAAACAATTATTTGCAATGCAAAAGATCTCGCATTTGTGATAGAGCTATTGGCACTGTAAATGACAGTGTCTTTTACATATGTCTTTTGATTTTGAGTGCAATAGATGTATAACAGGTGCCACAGCAACACTCTCAGGCCTGTTGCTGTAGGAGAGAGGACACAACAAGGCCGTCATCTTGGGAGCGTTCTTGCCTCATTACTACAGACTGGCTCTGACACCCTAGAAATGGAACCCTTTCTAGTGTGCTTGCCTAAACTTTTGTAGCACCAAACAAACCACCTTCATGGCATTTAAGCCAGAGAATGAGGGGGTCAAAAGAGTTAGGAGCAAATCAAAAGGAACAGCCATATATTTCTATGTGTTAAACTTTTGAAAAAGTTATTCATCTACATTGGCAATACCAGTGTAACTTTTTTTTAACCCCTTCTGTTCCACAGACGTAACAGTTACATCCAGTGGCACAGCACTGCATTTGGGCAGGTATAGCAGCGAGAGCGGAGGTCATCAAGTTCCCCCTGATGTGTTGGAACCTATGCTTTCAGCATGTCCCGAGGAGAAACTGATTAATTTCTCCTCAGGGAGAGGGAAGGGGCGGTCAGAGAGGCATCAAAGGAAAGGAAAGGCATTTCCTTTCCTTCTCTGTCTCTGAGTACTCCTGCTGCACAATCACAAAGCGATTGTGTACCAGGAATGCCCACTAGACACCAGGGTTTTGTTTTTGTTTTTTAAGTTTGATTATTTCCATCTCCCCCGTACGCTATCGGACCACTCGCCGGTGTTATTAGAATTGGCGATACCTAGTGAGCTGCAACCGATGGTTATGTGGCGATTGTCCAGTGGAGCGCTCCGAGACGAGATCTTTCGGGAGGAAGTACGGGAGGCGATTCAGCTGTTTTTTGCTGAGAACCGAGGATCGGTGGGGTCTCCCGGCACCGTTTGGGAGGCATTTAAAGTGGTTATTCGTGGGGTGTGTCTCGCGAAGCAGCATGGGATTGTGAAAGCCTTAAGACGGGAGATGGCCGATATTGAAAGGAGGCTCGGTGAGCTGGAACGACGCTTGGCTGCGACATGGTCAAGTGAGGTCCTTGCGGAAATTAGGCGTGAGGTGTCCTTGTATGAGGAGGCCTCCCTAAGGGAAGTTTGTTTCCTTGGGAGACATGCACAGGCTCGTAGGTACGGGGAGGGCGAGAGAGCCGGGAGAACGCTAGCGGGATTACTGCGTAGACCCTGGGCCAGTAATTATGTTATCGAGGCCACTGACGCTGAGGGCGGCAGGGTGACCGGATTGAGTGGTGTGATGCAAGTATTTACAGAATATTTCACACAGCTATATGCGTCCCCGGCGGGTCTGAGGGAGGTAGATATGCAGGAGTATTTTGAGAATATTGCGCTGGTGTGGTTTGAGGAGGCACACAGGGCGTATCTGGATATGCCGTTTACAGTACAGGAGGTGGCAGCGGCGATTCTAAGTTTACCTGGGGATAAGTCTCCAGGCGTCGATGGACTGATCCCTGCGTTTTATAAAGAATATGTGGATATCCTTGCTCCGTGTTTGCTGGAGGTGTATGCGGAGTCTCTAGAGACTGGGTCGCTCCCAGCCTCCCTTTGGGAGGCTTTAATAATAACAGTTTTGAAGCCTGGGAAGGACCCGACACGATGCGACTCGTATCGCCCACTCTCCATGATAAACATTGATAATAAAATTCTTGCAAAGATGATAGCGGCGTGCTTGCAGCCACTTCTTTCCAGGTTGGTGCTTCTGGATCATTCAGGTTTGTTCCTGGGAGATCCACGTGTCATAATTTGCGCACCTTCTTCGCGGTGGCGGGCTCATTGGAGGCTGGCGATGATGTAGCTGCGGTGTTTCTTGATGCAGCCAAGGCTTTCGATTCCCTGGCCTGGGAGTATATGTTTGCGCTTTTGGGCCGAGTGGGACTCAGCGCGCACTTTGTGAACTGGATTAGACTGCTGTACACTCTGCCCACCGCCAGGTTGCGCCTTAACGGAAGTGTATCAGCTCCATTTCCTGTTTCGCGGGGTACGCGCCAGGGGTGCCCGATGTCTCCGCTTCTTTTTGCGCCTGCAATGGAGCCGTTGGCGGCGGGATTGCGGCAGAAATATAGCAGCAGTGGCTTACAGTTTCGGCAACGCCCTGTCTTGATATCTCTGTATGCGGATGATAATGCGTTATACGTGCGAAACCCAGGGCAGAATCTAGATATTTTACTAGATGAAATTGTGCGCTTCGGGAATTTTTCTGGTGTTACTATTAACTGGTCGAAGTCGATGATCCTGCCTCTGACTTCCAGCGTGGAGAGATTTGATTCTCGATATCCTCTGGTTTGGGCGGAGGGCCCGGTGCGCTATTTGGGCATACACCTGTGTTGTGACGAGGATGCGTTACATCTTGCTAACTATGGGGCAGCGCTGACATGGCTGGAGGGAAAGGTGGAGGTCTGGAGTACTTTGCCGCTTTCGCTAATCGGGCGCATTGCCATTGCGAAGATGGTGGTTCTCCCTAAAATTTTGTATCTGTTCGTGAATCTTCCCCTTCCGCTTGCTGGGGGCTACTTCCGACGCCTCAGATCTGCGCTCATTATATTGGCGTGGGCCGCGTATTTCCTGGGAGAAAATGACGTTGCCATTTGAACTGGGCGGGCTGGCGGCCCCGGACCTGGAGTTATATTATCACTGTGCTCAGGCACATTTTGCGTACTACTGGCTGAATCCGACTCGCTATATGCCGCATCTGGTGCCTGAGAGTGACTCCGTGTGGCCGGACGGCTTGGTGCGTGTGCTTGGAAGTCGGGTGCCATCCCGTTCTAGGGGAATCGACACAGTGGCCTGCACGGCAAGAGCGTGGAGGGCGCTGATGCAGCGTTCTGGGGTTTCTGTACCATTCGCCCCTTCGCTGCCTGTTATGGCGATTGCTGATGGTCAGATGTTCCGGGATGGTGGGGTGCGTGGTTTTCTTCGAGACGCTGGCCTGATGGTGCTGGGAGACTGGTTAGTGGACGGCCGTTTGTTGGATATTTCTGAGGCACTCTCGGGCTGTGATGGTACTGCGTTGCAGCGATTTTACGCTCTCCGGGTCCGTGCTTTGCTGCAAGATCGACTTTTTGGTGCGCCTGGAGCTCCCTTGGAGTTTCGACCCCTGGAGGTACTCTGTGTTGCGCGATCCCCTTCTAAGCTGATAACAAAGCTGTACAATTCTATGCAGGAGCAGGGGGGTGGCCTTGGGGTGTCCTCTAGGACTGCATGGGAGAGAGATGTGGGAGAGCCTATCCCGGAGGCAATGTGGCGCAGCTGTTGCGCTCACATGAAAGCATTGTCCCCGAATGATAGGTTACGTCTGTTGCACTTTAAGTTTTTGCATCGACTATATTATACTCCCAAGAGACTTCATTACATGGGGCTGCTGGCGGATGCACGCGGCGCTCGCTGCTGGACTCAGGATGCGGGTTTTTTACATCTGGCGTGGGAGTGTGCGGAAGTATATTATTTTTGGGTGGAGGTATGGCAGTCGATTGCTGAAATGGTAGAGCTGGAGCTGCCTCTCTCCCCTAAGGTTGCACTGTTGGGATGTATGGATGAGATTCAGGGGCCGCATAGGCGTCTAGTAGGCCTCCTCATGTTGTTGGCTAAGCGCAGGGTTGCTATGTGTTGGGGTCGGGGGAGAGCTCCTCGTAGGTCTGAATGGCTGCGAGATGCGGCTTTCGGTCATGATCAGCTGTCGGTCTTTTGGGGACTTATGCCAGAGGGGTGCCGTCCCAAGGATATTTGGGCCCCTCTGAATGAATACTTGGCGGCCCGGAAGGAGTGTGCTGCGTGATTGGTGGCTCCCATCCGCAAGCTTCATCCCCCTACGGATCATGTGTGTTACCATGTTGTAAGATAAGCCTGCGCGATGTGACTGCGTGCTCCACCTGCCTTTTTAGTAGTTTTATCAATTTGTTTTTCCTGTAGTTCTTCCCCCTCGACTATGCTAGGTTATGACCTTTGGTGTCTAAGTTTTTCTCCTCCAACGGGGCTGTGGATTTCTTCGCTCCGCCGGCGTGGAGGATTTCTGAAGATGGATCCCTCGATATTGTAGCATATAGGGAGAGACTTTAGCAGAGAGCTTCTTGTGACGTGGGATATCGTTGAAGCTGTATGGTTTGCAATTTTTCTCTTCTCTCTCTGATTTTCCCCGTCGAGGGACTTGTTTTGTATTAATGTATGCTTTTGTTTTGTGTTGAAAAATTGAATAAAAAATTAAAAAGTTTGATTATTTCCCCTTGGGGAAGGGTCGCTAGCCTTTGGGGAGCATTTTGTTGGCCGTTTTTGCCCCTTTTGCGGGCAGATAGGCCTGTTTTTTTTTTTTTAAACACCGATCTGACCCCAATTAGTGTGGAAACCCAATAGACACCAGGGATTTATTTATAAAATAATTTTGGAGATTGGGGGTCGGCTCCTTGGGCAAGGGTCGCTCTTCCTAAGGGGCAATATGTTTAGGCTGTTTCTGCCCCCCTTGGGGGCACCTCAGCCATATTTGTAGGCTGATCTGCCCCCAAGGCGGGCAGAAACCCACTAGACACCAGGGATATATTTTTTTTTTTTTGTTTACTTTACATAAGGGGTGTGGCCCCTTAGGCCAGGGTTGCTCCCCCCGAGGGCATTATACTTTAGGCCATTCCAGCCCCCCTTGGGGGCAGATCGGCCTATTAATATTAGGCTGACCCCACTAGACACAGGGATTTTTTAATATTATTTTATAAACAGGGAGCAGCCCCTTAGGCAAGGATCGCTCCTCAAGGAGCCCCCCGTTGGGGGCAGGTCAGCCTATTTTATGAAAAAACACGCCCTTTTTGGACTCGCTTTGGTTCCCCTCAATTTCTACAAGTTTTTGGCTATTCCCTGTCACAGGCACTTGGCACACCTACAGAAGTGAGGTATAATTTCTATCGGGAAACTGAGGGAAATGCTGGGTGGTAGGAAACTTGTGCTGATGCAGTGATCCCACACAAACGTGAGAAATTTGATTTTTTTTAAATCTAAATTTGAGGTTTGCAGCAGATTATGGGTAAGAAACCGCTGGGAAATCCACACAAGTCACACCTCCCTGGACTCCCTTGGGTATCTAGTTTTCAGAAATGTCTGAGTTTGGTAGGTTTCCCTAGATGGCTGCCGAGCCCAGGATTAAAAACGCAGGTGCCCCCTTGCAAAAACAAATAGTTTTGTAACAGACAATTCTGATGTGTCCATGTTGTGTTTTGGGGCCTTCCCTGTCACCGGCACTAGGCCTACCCACACAAGTGAGGTATCATTTTTATCGGGAGACTTGGAGGAATGCTGGGTGGAAGGACGTTTTTGTGGCCCCCTCAGATTCTAGAACTTTGCTTTGATGAAATGTGAGGAATATGTGCTTTTTTAGACAAATTTTGAGGCTTTGCAAAGGATTCTGGGTGACAGACCCAGTGACAGCCCCACAAGTCACCCCATTCTGGATTCCCCTAGGTTTCTAGTTTCTAAAAATGTATAAAATTGCTAAGTTTTCCTACAGGCCAAAATCCACAGCTAGGCACTTTGCAAAAAAACATATCAGTTTTCAATAGAAAAATGCGATGTGCCTCTGGTACGTTTTGGGGCGTTCCCTGTCGTGGGCACTAGGCCTACCCACACAAGTGAGGTACCTTTTTTATCAGGAGACTTGGGGGAACACAGAATAGAAGAACAAGTGTTATTGCCAATTGTCTTTCTCTACATTTTTGCCTTCTAAATGTAAGACCGTATGTAAGAAAGAAGTCATATTGAGAAATGCCCTTTAATTCACATGCTAGTGTGGGGTCTCCTAAATTCATAGATGTGCAAATAACCACTGCTCTAAACTCCTTATCTTGTGCCCATTTCGGAAATATATAGGTTTCCTTGATACCTATTTTTCACTCTATATTTTACCAAATGAATTGCGGTATACAATGAAACCCATTGCAAGGTGCATTTCATTTATTGGATCTGGGTACCTTGGGTTCCTGATGAACCTAGAAGCACTATATATCCTCGCAACCAGAAGGGTCCAGCAGACATAACAGTATAATGCTTTAAAAAATCTGCCATACTTGGAAAAAGTTAGAGAAGCAAACGTAGACAGAAATGTTTTTTTTTTTTAAACTCAATTTTAATATTTATTTTATTTCAACTTTTACTGTCTATAGGAACGCCTTGAAGTATCTACACAAAGGACCCCTTGCTGAATTTGAGATTTTGTCTACTTTCCAGAAAAGTTTAGCTGTCCAGGATCCACCATTGGTTTCACACCCATTTCTGTCACTAACTGTCCCAATAAAATGCCAAAACTATGTTGAAAATGTGGTTTTCTGATTCAAGGCTACCAGTTGCTGAAAGCTGGGAAGATGGTGATTTTAGCACTGCAAACCCTTTGTTGACGCCATGCAGGGGGAAAAACAGATGCTTTATTCTGTAGCACTTTTTTCCCATTTTTCTCAAAAAAGACCAAATGTTTGCTGTATTTTGGCTAATTTCTTGGCCTCCTCCAAGGGAACCCACAAACTCTAGGTATCTTTAGAATCCCCAGAATGTTGGAAAAAACAGGACACAAATTGGCATGGATAGCTTCTCTAGACAAAAAGTTACAAGGGCCTAAGAGCAAACTTCCCCAAAAAGCTCAAAAAGGCTTGGCACAGGAGGTGGAAAAGGCCTGGCAGCAAAGGGGTTAAAAACATTGACTGTATAAAAAAAGAATAACAGAAGAGGCAGCTTAACTAAACCGGAGGCTTCAAATGTGTGCTGATTGGTGAAACAGAGCTTCAGTAGTGGAAGGGTCAACAGGATATGTTCTAGAGATGGGACATCTGTGACATTGGGTCAGTATTTCAAATGGAAATATAGAAGGACTAGTACTCTGTATTAATTTAAAGCACTATCTTGGGTTAATAGTCTTATGCCAGCCCTCAGTTCAGGACTGGACTCTGTAGAATAGGTATGTGTACCTGAATCTCCTTGGCCTTTGACGGTGCCTTTTCTGTGCATACATTTGTGCACTGGCTGATGGTTTTGAAGTCAGAATTATCCCTGTTGGGGTGGCTACTCAAAATTTGAAGTCTTTGCCTTGCCTTCTTGACCATTCAGAGTAGAAAAGGAAGCCTGGTTTTGAACAATAGAGAGTTTTTTAGCCTAGACAAGTGGTGCCCAGTTAGGCTCCTACAGGGCTGGTTCATTTACATTTTTTCAAGCTATGAAAAGGATTCAAATGTATGTTTTTTTTGGGAATCCAAGATAGGTCCAGAACGGTCAGAAATGTGTTTTCTTGACATTGATTTTCCATGGTACTTTACTTGGTAACCACAGCAATCAGAAATAATGCATAGAGTTAACATCAAATGTTGCATGGGAACTTAGTGGAGTGGCTACATGAAGCCTGGGGTTGGAAGAGAGGAGAGCAGGTTAAACATTACTGGGCTGTTACAGATGATGCATGGATCATTATACACAGGAGTCAGAGTGATGGGGAAGCGCTCTGGGCCTGTGACAGCGACTGTGGGGGATATTCGAGGTGGGGCCTCTTCAAACAAGAAGCAGTGCTACGAGCGCTGTTTTAGACAGCGCTTCTGGAAGGGGTATCTGCAAGGTCATAGTAGCTGTGAGGGGACTGTCATCAAAGCCATGACACCAGTGAATTCTGAGAGGAGGAAATGATGGAGTTTGCTCCTCTTTTGTGCCCTATGATACACTGCTCCTCCCACTGTGGCACCCTTGTGTTAGCTTCTTTGAGCTACAGGGTTAGGAAAATGGCTGCCTCTACTAACTGAACTATATTTGAAGAGGCCCAATTAACATCCAAAGGCTAGATGTTTTTTGCTATCAAGCTTGAGGTTGTGAAGGGCTTGGGTCTGGAGTCACAACTCCTTTTCCACCATTTTGGAGACACCACCTTTCACCATCTT